>NC_079163.1:105937761-106239861 GCF_947563725.1 Argiope bruennichi | reverse complement strand
AAACTTATACGGATAAAATTCGTTGTAATCTATGTCTCTCATTCAAAAATAAAAATTTTGAAAAAAACATGGAAAAATACTTTTATAGATTAACTGACAGGATACCAGTATTTAGGTATCCTGTCAGTTAATGTATAAATGATGAATTTCCAGTGTTCAAGAAGAATGCTTTAAGTTTAAGCCTATTCTTAACAAATCTTATTTTAAAATTCCCAACTATGATAAATGCTTTAGACGAAATATCCCTGCCCTAATTCTTGAAGTTTCTTCTTACTCTTTCTTCTAATGGAGCACATAACTGAGTAAACTTTCTTTAGAAATGTTCTATAAGAAGTTCAACCCACCTGAAAATAAATTTTAGGCCTTTTATCTTCATAATGTAACTTTAAGATAAGCAAAAGATGTCTTCCATCATTTTTTCCAATAAGGTTTTGATCTGGTAGATCTATTGTTATAAATGTGTTATATTTTCAATTCTTTTAACTCAATTTTTATCTAATGGAAAGAAACAATAAATCCTTCTTGAACTACGATAAATTAAGAACAAAAGGGGGAAACAAACTTTCTTCTTTGTTATAGAGATATTTATATAGGCATGATTGAATTAGTTTGAATATTGTCTATAAATGAAGCTTCTATTCATTTATTATAACTATTTAAGAAACTGATGCATTTTATTCAGCTGCAGAAGAATTCTCGGTGAAGAATAGTACAGTAATAGAATATTGAAATACAGAAGGTATATTACATGAACAGGAAAATTTTAGTCTCGTTTTCACACAAAATTTACTTTGTTATGGAGAGATAAATGGAATTCCATATATTGCAGCTTTATTTCTTTTCATAGCATTATTCGATAATAAAACAGCAGAACCTTCCTAACTTATGCTCCTAGTTAGTTATTCAAAATGAAATAAACTTCCTTTTACTCAGGGCATTATTTTACAAAGAATTACAGCAAAAACAAAATTGGGTTTCTACTTTTTTTGTCAGATAGAGAAATTCAAAAGAAGAAATTAACGAATTTTAGTTTATAATGGGCAGTAACACTTATTATTATTATTTTTTATATTTTCGTATTTTTAAAGTTCTTTCTACTTACTTAGTATTTAGTTGATAAGCTTTTTCAATTCTTATAATTTTTTTCTTGTAAAAGTAAATTTTTCAATGAAGCTTGTTCTTTCATTGCAATTTTTTCTTAAAGTAATAAAATGTATCATACAAAAATATTTTTAAATTATCATTTAAATCCTCTAATATTAATTAAAATTTGTTAGAAATAAGTTTTAAACTTCATTTTTCTTACATACTTTAGAATCCTTTGCTTAAGTTTACACTGCTACTTTAAAAAAAATCAAGCAAGTGATAAGTTATATATACACTTCGGTAAACATAGTTGAGCATCTTAGATATCTACTCAATCATGAAAAATTAAGACGCCAATATCTAAACTGAAATAATTTGTTTAACTCATTTTAACTTTTTTAAAATTACAAAATTAAAATAAATTATTATGTTTTATCAACTCATTTAAAAATGAAAGAAAACAAGAAAAAAGAAAATTTTTAAAAAGTCTGGTTTAAATATATTGAATTATGTTTTAATAACGTTGAACTTCCTTATACCAGGTGCAGACATTTATGTTTTCTTCTCAGAGAGGATAATTAATTATCCTCTAGGATAATAGACATGTCAGAATCTTCTGTTGGAAAATATTTGGATCTAAGGATACATCATTTTAGTAATTTTAGTGGCATTTCAGATAAAATCTTTCAAAAATTAAGCATCAGAATGGAATCACTGCTTGCAAGGAATCGAAAGTTACATGATTCTATGAACTTTCAAAAAAGTAATGCACTTCATGTTATCGAAATGAGGCGTTGAAACTTACTTTTAAGATAAATAACATTCTAAGATAAATCAAGTGTACTAGACACATGTAATGAAAAATGACGTTGCACTGACGAACAAAAGTTAATGGTTAGTTGAATAATGACTTAGTCACTTAAAATTTTTTATAGCTTCAGACATTATTCGTTTTTGTAGAACTACTACTGTTTTATATTAGTTAATGTTGGTTTATCTGTTTTTGTCAATGTTGTCACTTAATAATATTGCTTCACTTTATTGCTTGTTTTGAGAAGTTTTGGTATAAATGCTTAAGTATGATTTTCTATTAAAATAAAGCAAATCAAATAAGAATAAACAAATATCTATTTGCAAACTCATTTTTTTTATCTAAAAAATAGTTATAGAAGCTCTCTTAAAATTTTAATGTTTCTACATATTTTACTTTTTTTATTTTCTAGCATGAAAAATCATAGACAAAGTTTAAGAATGCAGAATAGTTTGTCTGTTGTTATTAGTTTACTCTTCCATTTCTTGTTCCGAAATATAACGTTATTTTGCTTTTAAAGTGTATTAATTTGACAGATGTTCAATCTAAATCACTGAAATACCATTGAATAACTTCTCACTTTTTATTGTAACCAAATATTATTATAAATACATAAATATCTAACAGAACTTCATAATTCTATAATTTCCATTTATTATTGGATTACATTTGTCTCAAATCACATATATATCAAAATATCAAATTTGCTGGAAAAGCACTCAAAATCTCGTTAGTTACTATAATATTCGTTTTTCTTTTGGGTTTTCAGCTGAAAATTTATCAAAGTATATACTAAAAATGTATGCTTCTTGATATCTATTTCTATATAATATCTACTGAAAAAATAAATGAAATCTTTGTCTCCAACTATTTTCCCGATAGAAGGACTACTTTTTTTCTTAATGTAATAATAAATATTGAAGATTTTCAACATTTCAAAACTATGCAGTAATGAAGAATAGAGGTGAACATTATCTAATTTTCAACGAATATTTTCAGAGGATTAAAAATATCCTAAAATTTAAAATTTCTTGAATTATCTGTGAAAAGGCATCAGTTACAAGAAAAAGTGTCCAAATTAATATACTTCATTTATCCGTTACCTTCCACAAACAATTATATTGTTCGGAAAGTATTTTTTTTATAAAAATTAAAGACGATTTTATTATAGTTAATAAACATTATATTGGATTCTATATTGTCCATTCTGTTCCAATACTTTTGCCATCTTTCTGGCAGGAGCATGATTCCACACTCATAAAATTTTTGTTCTTTGCAGGAAAAAAATTGATCCAAATGATTTTTGACCTCCTCACAGGAAATAAAGGTTTTACCGTCTACAAAATTTTGGTATACACCGGAATAAATAATAATCAGAAGATGCCTGATCTGGAGAATATGGTGGGTGGGGCGATATATCCCATTCAGGCTATAAAACTTTTGGCGAGTTACCAAACTTGTATGAGGTCTCACATTATCTTAGTGGAAAACTACAGATTTTTTATTGATCAATTTTGATCTTTTTTGTTGAAGTGAATCATTCAGTTTGTCCTGCTGATAACAGTACAAAGAATTTATCGTTGTGTTGTTCGGTATAAGCTAAAAATAAACGATTCCTTTCAAATCTTACGAAGCAGATAGCATCATATTTTTTTGATGAATATCAGCTTTCCAAGTGCTTTGAAGCTTTTCGAAACGGTTCATCTTTTTTTTACTCCATGATCTCTTGCAATTAAAATTGTTATAGACAACCCATTTCTCGTCCTCAGTGATGATGCACTTCAAAAAATAATAATTTCCTTGGTTTAAAAATTATTTCCAAAAAATAATAACGTTTGAGAAGCAAATCGCGACGGCACAAATTTCTTCCCGTAAGAGAATGAGGAATCCATATGTCGAGCTTTGAAATTATACTTAGGAGTTTCAAATGAATCTGATCGGTCGAATTCAATAACTTTAATTTCTTAAAAATCTCACAATTTCTTATTCCCTGGTTTGCATCAATTAATTCCTTTATTGCGTCTTCATCAGCTTCAACTATCCTTCCAGAACATGGTGCATCTTCAACATTGAAATTGCTGGATCAAAATTTTACAAACCAATTTTGGCACTGGAGTTCTGTGAAAATATCTTCCCATGATCACATACATTTGCTTGAATCGCATTTTTATCTTTTCGATAGTGAAAACGCAAAATATGCTAAAATGCTCCTTTTAACTTTCCATATTTGAAAGGGCACCAACTAAAAACTACAGCATAAAATCAATCGAACTTTTTCACAAGTACGACTTGCTGTATCAGCTGTCAAAATATATAATGATTATGCGACTGAAGTGTGAAATTTTCTATGAAAAAATACAATTATGTCCTCTGTTGAAAAAAAGAATTTATTTTCTGAGGAACTTACTATAATAAAATGAGAGTATACTCAGATTTCATTATGTATACATATAAACATGTATCAATGAAAAATAAATAATTTTATTAAAACTTTCCAATCGATGTGATGATTATATTTTTATGGAATAGAAGAGACTTGCCATTTGGCTACTCTCTACCTTGAACCTCTAAAGCTTTTTGCGATATGGGTTTCAATTTTGAAGCAAACAATTGAACTGAATTAAGCAATGTGCATTTAGTAAAAGTATATTGTTTTTTTTTAATATTCATGTGATGCTCATTATGATAATGTAAGTTTTTAAATTATCCAAAACAAAATAAAAAAGTTAGTTCGTCATGAGTAACCACTGCACTAATATTCAAGCCTTAAAAAAAAAAAAAAAAAAAAAAAAAAAAAACCTCGAAGACGCGTCTTTGATATTAAGTACTGTTTCTCTCATCGCATCTGCAATCAAGACGAAACGGAATGAACATTAGCATGATTCAAGGTATAAGAGGATGCTAACCAAAGTATAGAAACACATGGTACACTAAATTCCACCACATTTTTAAATTTATCTTACGTATATTACTATTTAGAGATAGCGAAACCCAAAACTTTAAAAGGGTTTACACAAATAAAATACCTATAACTAAAATACAAATGTAAATTGTAGTATTAAAATAGAAAAAAAGTGATGAAAGGTGCAACGGATTTCCCAACATAAAATTCAGAATGGGAATAAATATAACACTAATATTCTTTCAAAACTTTAATTCAAAATATTATTTCAGTTTTTTTAATGAAAAAATGAACTAATATTTGCTAAACATAACACGTCTGTGAGCTCTATTGCTCCGAAATTATTAAAGATAACATAAAGAAGCTTCCTATGTTTTATTGTTATGTGAATTATTTACATTTTGTCTGAAACTAATATTTTCATGTTAGCAAATTAGATCTGTATTTCTTCAATTTTGTTCAAAATTTGCTAATCTAATAAGTTATCTTCTTAATTTAAGAGGTTGTAACGAAAAAATATATTGCAGACCATAGAGGGGAAACATTTTAGGCTAATGAGTTTTCTATATTCCTAATTTGAATTTATTTTTATGGATTCGAAATGGTTTGAAAAGAATCATGTGTAAAGCTTCACTCTCTAAAAGAAATGAAATCTGGGCAATGCAATTTCACATCAATTTCGTAAATCTACCCTTCTTCAAAAGTTTTAGTGCGCTGAACACGGATTTGGAAAGAAAGTTTTTTTTTTTTTTCATTCTCTTCACCTCTGAAAATAATTCTTTAAGGCTCTGGTGTAATGGGATTTTTGTTGTTCATATCAAACACTTAATTGTTTTCTTTGTTAAGATTGACAACATTATTCAATTACTGTGATTGGAAACTAGTTTTGTCACCTAAGGGAGAAGATAAAAAACGATTAATACGAAAAAAAAATAATTCAATAGATGGTCACTGGATTTCCTGTGTATATATATATATATATATATATATATATATATATATATATATATATATAGGAACAGTGACAGTAACTGGAATTAGTTCTTTAAAATAGGTTGAAAGAAGGAAAACTCATTGGCCAAAATAAATCAAATCAGATTTAATGAAAAAATTCGGAAAACAATCTGAACTAGCAACCTTTCTACATTGGAAATTAAATTTGTAACATACATATATTTATTTTAATTTCATTTGCTTCATTAAAACTACCTGATTAATACTTTTTCTATTCAATAATTTCTATAGTTTGATTAAATATGTTAGGATTTAAATTTTAATATGAAACCCCAACGACATAATACTAGAAATTATATATATAATATAGTACTATTGCTATAATACAGAACCACATAATAATTGCTTATGGGTAATCTGTTTCCACTTTTCTCATTTCAGCGTAAAAACAATTTATGTCCGACTCGCTTAGGTAAACAGGTAAAACCGTAACACACAGTTAAAACAGTTAGGTAAAGAGTAACATCAGGTAAACAGTAAAATGCTCTTTGCCATATGACTTCAATGTGCATTGCAAATAAAGATGAAAACATTCACTTTAAATATGTACTTAGATACAAAAATATTAGCAAAGGTATTCAAATAACTGAAAATGAAATTTAAAAAAAAGTTTTCAAATGGCTTTTTAATTTTCTTATTTAAAGCCACGAAAAAAATATTAATTGTTTAATCATAAGACTGTCAAATTACACTCATGTCCATAAATTAAAGATAATGCCAGCTCCGCCAAATAAAGAGTCGGAAACAAAACAAACATGAATTATTTATAAAGCCCATGTATTAAACAAAAGATAAAGAATAAAAAATATGATGTATGTATGATATCATTCATAAAAACTGCGATTTTTGCTCCCAGGAGCAATTACATAAAATATTTCCCTTACATTGTTAATGGTTGTATAATGGTTAATACATTGTATGTTTTTCAGACGATGAAATACAATACCTAGGCATACTGAGAGTCACATTACCGAGTTGATCTTGAGGAAGATTACTCCACTCAGCAAGCAATGCTCTCTGAACTTCCGATACACATGTAGAAGGTAGTTGACGGGTTGCAATACGACTGCCAACATTTCCCACGCATGCTCTATCGGATTCCAATCATAGGAGAATGCTGCATGATGAGAATACTGGAATACGGATGATATCCTGAGATTGAAGTCATTCGTTTATAATGCTTGCATAGTGGGGACGGATACTTTGCCATTCATAAACAGAAATTTTGCTCTCGTGGCAACCTTAAACAAACATATATGTTGTTCCAGAATAATGTCTCGATAAATTTGGTCTGTCATGGTTCCGATTTGAACATGCAGATATAGTTCTGGAGCCTGGTATAATTCCAACCTAAACGTGCAATCCTGCTTCACCGTAATGTGTCGTTCAATGATGTTCTCCTGGTTGTACCTGGTACCTGGCTTTTTCAATATGAAAGTTCCACTTGAATGAGACTGCAAGCTAAACCTGGATTTGTTGGAAAACATCACACAAGCTCACTGTGACGATGTCCACATTGCATGTTCTCTACTCCAAGCTAACTGCTGGCGACAGTAAGTTCCGTAAGCGGAACACATCTGATAGGCTTGCGAGCATATGCACCAATATGCCTGAAATGTTCTTTCAGGATTTATCTTGAAACTGTCGTACTCGAGCTGAAGATAACTGACGAAAAAGGTCTGTCTGCTTCTTTCGGCAGCTATTCCTAAATATCGGTCATCATTCTGCGTTGTAACTCGCGGCGACCTGTACTGTAACGTCTACTGACAATTCTATCATCATGGAATCGTAGTAAAACCTAGACATGACACTTTGAACTAATACAGATTCCTCGGATGCTTCCATTTGAGTACACCCATAGTTCATGGAGTTCCAGACGGTCAATAATTCTATAACGTAAAAAATATCCACATGCGTCCTCTGTGTCATAATTATTCGATTATGGCACTGAGTGGCTTACAGAACGCTAGATAAGTATTTTACTTCTTTGTCACCATTCCTTATATACCCCTCTCTTACACTCTCATCATTGTGACGTACTATCGATGTCGTCTGGGGCTTTAAATCTTGTAATTTACATATTATTCTTTAAGATGTGTGTGATAATTCTACAGGTAAAATTTTTACTTGAGAATTTGATTTCCGTGTGACTGAATTATTCTTAATTTATGAGCACGAGTGTATTATTTAGCCCCCTGCAAATTATATGTTTTTCTGGTTTTTTAAAATATTGTTATAATTAGATACAGGTAAGATTACATTAATTCGGTATATTCGATATTACTGAAAAAAGAATCTAGGAAAAATTTACGTTAGCCTAAATATAATTTCATATTTCAATTGTTTGTCATTAATATCTATATTCTTATTCCTTTTAGAAACGTTATTTAATATTAGTACGCTAGGATATTAATGTTTACGTACTGATGTGTGTGTTCTGTTAATTTAAAAGCAGAATATAATCATGTAAAATAAAGATTGTATCAAAATAAATTTAAAACTCAGTTTGAAGGAAAAATAATTGAATTTCAGCATTAAACTGAATGGTAAATATTTATTCAAACTATGAATAGTTTAACTTTTCTCAGTTTCTTAGATCGTTCTAAAATAATATTAGCTTATTATTTCTTTTTATTAAAAAATAAAATGAAACGTATAATGAAATTAGAAACTATAACAAGAAAGAGGTAGAATAAATTTGATTTTGGATAAGGATTTTCAATTAACGATGTAAGTTATACATTCTGTTAACGTTTTTTGTTTTGGCTTCTGATTTTTTGAAATAATATTAATGCCTTTTACCATTCATCTGCAATTAACAGTTATTGCAATGAACAGATACACTGATACTATTTAAAATAGGGATGGTCAATTCGTTTAGCATTTTATTTCCAATATTAAATAAATAAACAATATAGAATTACTCATAAATAAAGAATGCATTCATGAATTAAAGAAATTAATTTGAAACGAATGAATTTTTGCTTTTAAAATAAATTTCTCAATGCATTTAGTAAATGTAGCAGTTTTGCTAATAAATACTACGTGATAATTTTATAAATTGCTAAATTATTGAATATGATTTATTATCTTGCTGTTTCAGAAGTTTTTTGTAATACTGAGTTTTAAGTGGCGAACAAGTAAAAGAAATTTTTCTTTACTTAAGATATCTAGATAACATCCTATGTAATTATCCATACCAGAAAATCCTTCCATATAATCTTTAGAGGAAACACAGGTGAAAGCATAAATTCTTAATAGTTGCGTATCTTAGCTGTATTATATTAAATCGAAACGTTTGCGTTAATTGAAGGGTTTGCTGCAAAAAGGATGTAGCTCCAACTTAGGGAAATTTGTGGTTACATGCACTATCATATGGTAAAAAAAACTTGTTTGGTTGGTGCCAGAAACATGTACTTCCAGTCGTTAGTTCTCGCGTTACACAAGCGATGGAGCTCTTTGTACCATTAGTTTATTGCAATATAGAGGTAGCTCCTGGAACTACCGACATTTCCCCCCATCAATCGCGCCTTCGGAAACATTGAAAAACGTATAGGGAAAGTAGAAAGAGTTTTTCCACCATGTGAGATTACTGGTATCATAGACAAGTTAAAAGTTTGTTGTTACTAAAGTTACCCAAAGAATGATTTTCAACTTAGTTAATCTATTAAAAGGTTTCTTCTTGAAAACTCCTTACATCATTTCTAATGATAACAAAAGTATTTTATGACGAAATATAGTTTTTTCTTATGAAAAATCACAAATTAATACAGGACACATATTATGTAGGGAAAGTTTTGGAACAAGCCAGTAAGAATATTCAACATCCAAAACATTACTCTGTTAATGTTAAACAAGACTCAGCCATCTTACTCTCATTCCCTTCCACTTAAGAGCGCAAAATGTAAGGATGTAATAGAACTAGTTCGCGAATACGACACAGCAGATGAGCCCTACGTTACAGAGGAGGAGCTTGATGAATAATGGGAATATAATTTGTTTTTAAAGCCAAGTTATATGTATATTTTGTTAGTTTATTTTAAATAAATTAATATTATAGTAAAATGCATTTTTATTGGGAAATATTTTTATAGAGATAGACAGACTATTTATTTGGTTGTAAGAAAGAGGTAGCTCCAACATTCCGACATCACGTCATCTGAAAAATATATTTTTGAGTGAAAATACTGTCGTAATATGTAATAACAATTTAAAAAAATGATCAAAAGGACATTCTTCACACAATTTGGAATTTATAATTTTCAAACATTGTTTACGGCTTTCTGAAAACTTGAATAATTGGTGTTACCTCCTTTTTACAGCAAACCCTTCAATTTTCGATTCCATTATTAGGATTTTAAGTTTTTATTCTAGATATGCTATTGGAGCAATCCCTCAAAAAAATTATATAAGAAAAGTGTATTATTTATATCAATAATATATTTCTACATATTTTTATGTATTGAGGAAATTTAAAATCAGATGAACACTTAATGAAATTTGTGAAAAAATACTTAGAATGCAGAATATTTAAAATAATAAAAGAATGTCATACAATAAAAATGGATAAAAAAAATTCTGTAATATATTGGTAAATTGTCTCAGAAGATTCTTTCAATTTAACAGTAAAACATAAGATATTTATTTCTAAACGAAACGGTAAGCAACAAACTTTACCTAGAGAAGAAATTTTGGTGTTTATTTGAAGGAAAAAGAATGAAATTTGCATTTATGTAAGTGCAAAGATAGAAGGTTACATAAAGATAAAAGGAATAGCTCAGGGGTTTCTTATCATTGATAGATATACTCTCATTCAATAGCATATTTTTATGCGATCTATTTGTATTAGTGAAACGATATTATCAATATAACGGGAATGCCAATGCCATCCTTCATGAATTCTGGCTGTTGAAAAAGTTATGAATAGGAAAGATGAGCATAACAAACTTAGGAAAAAAGATTGAAATACTTGAATATACTGGAGCTTTATCGCTCAGACATGGCCTAAAGCTTATATTGATTTAGAAAACGCAAATTGGAAACGGTTGTAATTGATACTGAAAAAATATATAAAGTGAACTTTAGAATTTTAACTTTATCTGCAAGTTAAAGAGATTTTCATAATTCCTTTTATGCCTGAAGTCGTTGAATATAAAGCCTTACTTACATTTTAGGCAGATTATAAATATTTTATGACGACATGAAAAATATAAAGTTTTAAGCCAAAAATAAGGAGCAAACTGAAATATGAATACTATTAAAAACCTAAGTTATCAATTAAAGATTTAAAGAAGGGTTTTTACGCATTAAAATCGGAAGCAGTTCATAAAACTAAATGCCCATTTGAAGTACAACGAATGTTTTAAAGTGAAGAATCTTGTAGATCAGTTTGAAAGATCAGCAGGAACTTTTTTAAAGTTATTATAATATCACTTCAACTAAATTTTTCATATTATGATACTTTAAAAAATTATATATTCTGTGAAGATGTTAATCCCTTATTTCTAAACAATAATATCTCATAGCGTAATTTATTAATTTTATTAATTTATCAAAATGCCGATATACTAAGCGAATTACGACTGCATTGTCTTTTGCGCATGCGGGGAGTCACACTTTACAAAATGATGATTTTTCATCCGATCTATGATTGTTAAAGAAATTACTATTGTCCGATACTAAGTGATTACTTTAATTACTTTACAACACTACCTGAGGCGAATCTAAAAGTTAACATACAAAAATTGAAAGTATGCATATATCTGTTATTTATATATACAGAAAATCAGACATTTCGAGTTGTTGAAGCAAAAACATCAAATATATATATATATATATATATATATATATATATATATTCATGTTCTTTATATATATTTGTGTTCTTGTATTTCCAAAAATAAGAATCCCTTTTGTATACTGAATATTTTTTTTTATCTTTCCAGCTTTGTTTAATAAACATTTTATAAAGATATATTTCATTTCAAGTAAAATTATCTTATCAGCAAATTCATAAGGTAAAACTAACATTTTATATTATTTTTTTATTTTCTTCGGCTTTGTATTCAACAAATGAATTCTAAAAAATAATGGTGTTATGAATATGAAATGTTATTTGAGAGTATACATACTGAATTTTTGATAAAAAAACATGTTTGTTTATTAGAGAAATTTCTTTATTATCCCTGTTTGTTTTTCTGAAATTCTATCAAATTATTTCTTCAAGATTTTTTCATTTAACACTGCACGAAATATCAATAGAGTTTCAAAAATGATGTCGCTTAGACAAAACTGGCTAATAACATTGAATCAAAACTAAATTTATATCAATAAATATTTTATTTAAAAAATAAGATTGAGACTTCGTGACACAAAATTATTTTCTAATATAGAAAAGCTTACAAATAGTAATATTTATTTGTCAAAATTTAAAAAAATATTGTTTTCAGCAAAAAAATTATCTGAAGAATGTTTTGTTTTTGTCTGTGTTAAAATATTGGCTTGATTATTTTTTATCTTATTAATCTTTACTGCCACTTCAAACATTTTACTACAAAGTGCATTTTTAATAATTTTTAAGACATTTTTATTATATTTCTTTTATTAAATAATCAAAACAAGTTTAATTTAACAGGATCAATTAATGGTTAAGAAGTGCAAAAACTGAAAGAAATATTGAAATGTCTGATGTCAGCTAACGAGCAATCACTTTCAATTATTTGTAGTTAAAACATTGTTCAGAAATTAGACGAAGTCAAATCAGTAAATCCGAGATTATATTTATATATAATCAAGTTCTAATAAATGCTTTTGGGGATACATATTTGAAGATAAATTCTAAAAATGAAGGACACATTTACAAAAAATTATTTTAGCAAAAAAAAAAAAAAGTTAATTTAATTTAACTAATTTTTGAATTGAGGAACCTTTTTTTTTCTTTTTACAAATAGTTTGGAATTTTATATTAAAAATCATAGTAATTAACTAAAAATATTTATATGGAGTATTAAGAAGTCGAATAATTATTTTAAACAGTTGAAAAGCTGAAATTTGATAAATATTGATTTAACACACAACAATAATAATGCAAAATAGAGCAAAAGAATAAATACTCAATAGATACTTCCCAACAAATATGCCAATAATATTTCAGTTAGATGTAAGAATTTTTTACAAGAACTTTGGAGATGCTGTGGTTCACTAATTTCAGCATCAGCAACCAGATGGCTTGAATTGTGACATTGCTGTCCCACTAAATATCACACCTTCTGCAGTTATTCATGTCATGAAATTTCCTTAAAAATTTTTCTAAAAATGCAGAACTATAGATGCAATTGTGACACAGAAGTCTTAAGAGTTGTGAGCCTTCCATCGTTTTCAGGCTACGTTAGGGCTTATTTGACTGATTCATTTAAGTTCTTATTTGCAAAAAAAAGTTGAGGAGTAATTCTAAATTGATGGCGGTTTTGGCTGAGGATGAAAATCATCCCGAATCCCCATGCTGTCACAAATGCATCAGCAATAATAATAATAATCGGATTCATATGACCTTAAAAGGGGCAAACATTAAAATACTGAAATGTTTCTTTTCTGAACTTTTTTTTTATCAATCTTTGTTAATCATATAGAGGAATGAAGAAAAATGCATTTCTGGTATTTCTGCAATAGATGAACAAGTATTGAATGTTAAAGAGTAAATGAAAACTCAAATGGATATATTAAAACCCAAAGACCTGTTAAGAGATTTTATTTAATTAGAGAATATTGTGCACTCTCAGCATCTTAATCCTTAAATATTTTTTAATATTCAGGATAATGGGATATTTACTACAACCTGTAAATATCTTTTCTTAAATCCAATTAAAAGCTAAATGTTATCTAAAGAGAATAAGTAAAAAAATTAAGATTTAATTAATTAAATCTTGACAACCAAAGAGAAAAAATTAAAAATACCAATACCCAAAGCAAAGCAATACCTAGAAAACGATTTGATAAAGTTCTTAATTTTTAGTTGTAATTTTAGTCAAAGACTAACAAAAATGAAAAAATCATAATTGACAAGTTTTTCAGGAAATAAATTCATATTTGATTTACATAATAAATATTTTGAAAAATTTGCCTGAGAGTATCATCAAGTCAAGATAACAAATCTTGATATTTCGTGGAAAACAGGGAAAAGGATTAAAAAAAAAGACTTTCAATTCAATAAATTGAAGTCTTAAAAGCCTTTCCATTCTTTCAAATTCCAAAGTTGAAACTCAGAAGCAAATAGAAAAGTTTGTAAACTAACCATTCATCTTAGTCGAAAGGACGTTTTGATCTTACTTTATATAAAAAAAAATTATTTCTGTTTTAAAGATTTTAATAAATAGTTGTCAATTTTGACATTATGGAATAAGTTTCCCCTTCTTAAGAATTATAGAAATAGCAAATAAATACGTTAATGGCATAAGTTTAAATTGGGTAAATGATATATTTAAATAAAAAGTAGTTTTGATGATTTTGTAATACAGACTCATGATTGCTTTATTATTTTTTACTACTTCATCATTTAAGAATTTGCTTATCTCAAATTATTTAATGAAGTAAATAAACGCATTGACTGCTACTGTAGTTTTAAAAAAATTGGAAAAACACAGGCATAAAGATTGAATGTAGACACGGACTCCGAGGAATCTAACATTCCTTAATTGTGGAAAAATTGGGCATATTGCTTACTAACGTGGTGTAATTTTGAGGAAATATCAAAAGATCGGAATTTCTATACGCTTATATATCCACAAAAAATCAGCTTAAAATAAAAATTCAGAAAGGTGCCATCGAGCAAATACAGAAGTCCATTAACTGAACTCAGAAATGATTGAAATATTAAAGAAAATTGAATACATTATGTGGATAAACAATACAAATTACAGAAATTTAGTAATATTAGCTGGTAAATGTCGGCACAGAGTTCATCAGTATAGTTGCATTGTTTCACATGGAATCTTTATCTGATAAAATCAGTCACTGTATGCTGTAAACAATTTTTACTAAATACAGCATATTTTAAATATGCTGTATTAGTAAAAATTGTTTCTATCAACTCTCCCCTTAACTGTATGTTAAGTAGAAAGCAAATTACCTTTCCAGTCAAAAATTTGGATAGCGAATGGTTTGGAAACTTCAGCAATCAGCGCTCAACTATATCTCTTTCATATCGACTTATATAATAATACAATCCGAGGTTTTTTTTAAAGTTTGAGAATATAAGAACTGGGCATTAAAAATAAATTCCTTTAACTCCATAGGGGATTGATATTTATTATTTCCTAAAAATGCTATCGAAATATAAACGCAGTTTAAGAAAGGGTTCAAAATGAATTTTTACGAAATTTATGGCAATACTTTGTATTCCAGAATCCAGTTTATTCACTGAAAAATTGTTGCATGCATAATTGAATTATAGTTTGAAAATAATGATGCGCCTGAGAGAGAAAATAATGTTGAGTTCTTGGTTTCGGAAATTTATTCGTTATATCGTAGGATAGAGAATTTTCATGTGTTTGGTTTAGGAAGTTCTATGTGCATAATAGCAAAAGAATATCATTTTAAAGGCCCCCTTAGATGAAATATGCATGAAGATATTTCATCTAAGGGGGTCTTTAGGCATATTTTTAGGCATAGCCTTAAGGCATATTTTTACAGCATTCCAAATATTAAATTAAAGTACTTCCTTATAATTAGTTATTTTTCAGATTTAATTAGTTAGTAATTAATTAGTTAATAATTCGTTATTTTTTCAGAATTCAGATTTAACTTAACTACTGATTTGTGTGGGTTTTTCAATGCAGTTGCTGTGATTTAAGCTATATTAAACGATTTTCGAAGCAATTCATTTATTTCAGCTGTAATTATATCCCCAAAATGAGAAGCCCTCTATCTGTGCTGTTAAGAGGTTCGATTTTACCCTGCGTTTGCTTTGATATTCCTGCTTGCCAGCGGAATCGTCACGTTTTTTTTTTTTTTTTTTTTTTTTTTTCAATGAAGGCTTGAAATAAACTACTTCTTTCAATATTAAAGTTCATATATATATATATATATAGTAACCAAACTAAACTTTATTAAAACAGTGAAGTAAACTTAAAGTTTACTTCACTGTTGGATGGTATGTTCTGGCTTTTCGTTTTTAATTTTAATTTTAATGCTGTTTTTGTTTTTATTGTTATTGTTTTTATTGTATTTTTACTTTGTGGTTTTTTTTCTAATTTGTTATTTGGTATTTCCTTTCTGTTAAAATGGTATATCTCTTGAGCATAATTTCGGGGGATTTTCGGGTCACGAGGAATCATTATTAGACTTAATGTCTGTATGTCCTCACAGAAAAAAATCCCTTTATTTGAATCCCTGCCTGAGGGTGACCCTTGAAAAAGTCTTCACGCCGGATTCTTTTTTAATATTTTTTAATAATTTTTTTGGTTTAATTTTTCTTTGATTTTTGTTTTTCCTATTAACTTGATTCTAATACTTTTGTGTATATATATATATATATATATATATATATATATATATATATATATATATATATATATATATATATATATATATCCCTTTATGATGAAAAACTTGACAACCCTTTAGTTATGAATTTGAGACTTAGCGACAAAAAAGAAAGCGCCATAAACGACTAAAATTTGGCAACATTTCGATTAGGAACGAAGATACGATTTCCTTTTCTACAGGGTCATTTGTCCAGTTCGTACTCTCTGAGCGCTTGATACTGTTGTTTTTATGCTGTTAAACGCAACTAGTAAATGTAAATGTGCTAATAAATGTAACTAATAACATTTCTCCTGTTTCTTAAGAAATATATTTTGGAATCTTTAAATTGTTCTTATGAAAATACTATTGTTTTTACTTCTGAAATAATATAATTCAAATACTATTGAAAGATATTTTTTTTCTGAATATGAACAACGGGAAGTAAAAACAAAGAACCAGCACATTTATATGTCAAGATTCTTTTCAATTTTGTGAATGAAAGGGGAACAAATGTGCCTGAGAAATCAACATCAATTCTTATAAATGTAATTTTAAATGGTATGGGAGCAACTACCAAAGACGATTCTTCGAAAGTCGTCGATCGTAATAAAATCAGAAGGAGAGGAATAAAAGCCCGCATTGATTTGGAAAGGAAAAATGAGGGAAAACACTCTTCATCGGAATCTGCATTAGAGTTTAGCGGCTAAAAATAGAAAAGTTTTGATTCAAAATAAAAAAGGAGAAAGGAGATCTATAAAGACAATAACGGAAGAGCACGTTGTTTTACTTTCAGAATCTGGAATAAAATTTGTGAGTCATATCATTCCTATGGGAAGCATTAGAAATGTAGGAATAACGTAGGAATTTTGACAATTCTCATAACATTAACGCAAGCTCTTTTAGAGAAATTTATTGATGTTTCTAAGTTATAAACTATTAATTGTGAAGTAGAGATTAGTGAATTAAATAATTAAGAAGTAATTGTGAATTGTGAAGTAGTTCTAAAAATAGTATCATAAATTAAGACTTCTGTGGTATATCTTCGCTATGGTATATCTCGATGGTTTCTTTGTTTATTACAAAAAATTGAATGGACATTACGCCATTTATTGGATCAAAAGGATATTGGGAAAGAGCCAGAATTATGAAAAAATATGCCTGTAATAAATTTCGAAAAATTAGAAATAATTTTGCTTGATATTTATTGCCTTTAATTAATTTAGTACAGATCAAAAGTATCTACGAAAAGTGTACTGGAATTTTAAATGGAAATATTCCAGTGAGCAATTCATGAAAGAATTCTGAAAATAGGAGTCATTCCAGGTTGTTAATGACAGAAAATATAATATTGAGATTGCATGTTTAAACAATGTATTCATCGTATAACTTGAATGCTTTAACAAAATATGTTATTAAATTGCATACAAGCGCGTGGTTTGATATTAAATGAACAGTGAACACTAATTGGCACTTCTACGAATTATTCACTTGGGTTATGAAATTTTTTATGCATTAGAATATAGATACATCAAATATCTTAAAAAAATTCTTAAAAACAAAGTACAATGTTTTTTTTTTTTTTTAAATTATAATTTTTATAAACTTCAAAATATTTCAGGCGACTTAATTTTTATTTTTTCTATTATTTTTTCCTTATTAACCTATATTAATTTATTTGGAAGAAAATCGAGTATGATTATGTAATTCAAATTAAATGTTAATTTTTAAAAAATATTTTTATGTACGATCATTGAATTTTTAATACGTGACATTTAATATTTTTGTCAACTAAAATTGACTTTAACTATCTAAAAAAATCGGAACATAAAATACATATCCTAGGTTATTTTAATGTTTAACTGAAATCTTGATTATCAATTTCATTTAATTTTTACAAAAATCAATGCATCTTTAAAATTTCAACGACATTTTAATCTAATAAGAATATCATTTTCAGAAAAGTCATTAAAATGTATTTTTTTAAGTCTAGGCCCATCAGATATTCATTTTATTGAATAATACATTTTTAATGCTATTTTTGTTGAATATAAACACATATTTTGATAACAAAACATGAAAATTAATCAAAGTTCACAGTCGTCTTAAAACTCAATCATCTTATTAGTGTGGCAGTCCACTTATAGATCATAATGAAAAAATCTCTATTTATGCTTGAAGAGCTAAAGAACAGAGTAAATAGGACATTGAAGATAAATGCTTATTTTGGTCATCCAGAAAATATTCTGTTGTCAGTTTGGGCTGACAATACGTGTGCGAGTTTGGCCTTCAAAACATTTATTGAGCTGAAAAATGACTACAGTGGATAATAATATTCTAGAATTAACGATTCCTGTGCTACATTTCTGGGACGACAATTATACAGATTTAATTGACTGAAAAAAAGTTATACTTATTATTTCTTAGTTCAGAATAAATAAGCGCTTTTATAAATTTATTATATTTATAATATTAAATTCTTGTCTTTCCTTTCTACTTCTTTTTTAGCATAAAATGAGGCTTATTATTAACCGTAAAATTTTTGAAGAATGGAAACACGACTCCTAATTCCTATACTCCAGTTAGTTTCTCTGCACATTTTAAATTCCGAGAGCTCTCTATCTGTTTGTCTCTAGATAACACGTAAATGCATGCGCTCCCAAAGTTACTGAAGGAGTTTTATAACAGAATATCAGTCTAAAGACCAAGGAGCCCCGAATTAGAGACCTGACAGAGGCGTAAAGCATTTAATTCACTGGAGTATTAACAAGTACACCACTGCATGAACTTGTATGTAGAATCAATTAATTTCTTTCTAGTTTCAATGAGCATGATTTGAAAAAAGAGAAAAATTAAGATAGACAGGTAATCTAATCTCCAGCGACGAGAAGAGCTTAAATAGTTTTTTACAAACCAATCTATTTGATACAAGCCTTACTCTTTTAAAATTAAAGCTCTTACTCTTTTTTTAAAGCGTTTCACTATAAATAAAAAGAAATAAATTCTTATTTCAAAAGTAAAACACATATGCTTTTATTCCTTTACTTTTTTTATGTATATAGATTTTGTAGAAAAAAAGATGCTTTCTATCAGTCTTGTAGAAGAACAAGGTTCACATATAGATTTTTCTTAACATTTTTGCTTAATTTATGTGGCATCACAACTGAGAATCATGAGTGAAAATCCTCGAATTTTTCTTTTCTTGAAACATAGTTACTTTCCTTTTATGACTTCTTATAATTACATAGAAATTTCAGTAATCTAATCTACTGATAATAAAATCTGAACAAATACACAATATTGGATGTTGAGTTCTTAAAAATAAAATAGGGATGGAAAAAAGTTTAATTTTTTTCATTTATGTTTTTCTTTATTTAAAAACATATTACTGACAGAGTTTACTTTGATTTATTTTTGCCAAATATATATATATATATATATATATATATATATATATATATATATATATATATATATATATATATATCCCTATTTTTCACGTAAAAATTATTTCGGTGTTTGTAATAATTAGTGCTTAAAATAGTTAGCATGGCTTGTAAGAATGAATTTTATTACACAATTCAAAGAAAGTAGGTTTTTTGAAACTAATGTTTCAAAACACTTTCAATTATATTCTCAAAAATTCTAAATTCTATTCTTTTTCTTTCATATCATTTGGCCTTCATCATGCAATTCCTCAAAATCAAATAGAATTACATTTTTTTTAATGATCATTTTGAAAAAAGTGAATTTACTACGATTTTACAATTAACATCTGAGTTGGATATTTACTTTTCGTAATAGCATAGGAATAGTGAGGTTATAATGGTACTCTCTAGTTAATGACATACCCTAAATAGTATTCCGTGATTGTGAGGTTTCACTATGCCATTAAATTAAGACAATGCTTGTTACATTGTTAATAATAGAAGTTAGAAACCGAATAGTATACATTGTACAAACTATGAAGACTATTGAAGACTAACATTCATACATATATAGTTTAAAAAATTTATGGAAAGTCCTAGAAGCAAATTTAAATGTGGACTCGCTTTAAATATAAATGCTCCTAAACAAAATAATGATGAAATTTAATATGAAAAAATATCTGGATAGAATTTTGAGAAACTTGAAACATTTCATCAGAGACATTTATAGCTGAGAAGATATTACTAAATAAACTAATTGAGAATTAGGAAAGAAAACATTGTTATTAAATATTAATTTTCTAACATATTGATATTTTTCACTATGGCATTAGAATATGGCTTGGTAAAAAGGTATTTAAGGACACATACCCAGGTAACACAGCCTGTTCCATATGATATTATATTATTCAATGTTCAATGTTATTATTTACTACAATATATTATTGTAAAACATATATATGTCCTACTCGGTATTTATGTTTGAAAAAGAAAACTGATAGTTATGGTTGACGAAAAAAAACTAATTTGAAATCATCGTTTGAACAATAATGATTCATATATTAGGTAATCATTATATTCATAATTTTAAAATAATATCTATGATTATGAGGAAATGCTAATGAAACAAATGTAATGTAAAATCAGTCCTCACCAGAAGTCAAGATAAAATCCTTTTCATAAAAAATTAATAATGGCCACTTAGACAAACATTGAAGCGATAGGTCTTTATGTATTACTGAGTAAGATGTATCTGGTGAATTCTGGCTTCATTTCATCATCTGCTCTCTTTCGTATGTAGAATCCTTCTGGCCATACATTTCTCCAAGAAATGTGAATGAAATGGAGAGAAAAATAGGCCATTGTTTCTACTTTTATTATATAAAGATATAAGAGATCACAAAAAAGGAAAACCCAGATATTTTTTCAAGTAATCTCTGGTACTCTCAAATGAAATTAGAAAAATTCTTGTAAGTATTTTTTTCTGGGGATTAGTGCTCCCTACTTTCTGCGTAACTGTCAAGTTCAGAGATGACATTATTTTCATCATATCGAAACCCTAGGATTTATTAGCGACTTTCAATGTTATTTCTCTGTTTTTTGGTGAATTTGAAGGTAAACATAATTTTTTATGAAAATTTTTGCTATACATTCTTAGCATTACGCATTCCTACCACAGCAATTATCGTAAGATAGCCGCATCCGGAGTTGTAATCAATATTAGATTAGATGAAAATGAAAGCGTTCACATTGTAGATGTGATGCTTTCAGAAGGAGATCACTTCACCTAATGACCTAATGATCGGCCTTTCCGAATGACTTTCGTAAGTATTCTAGAAACCTGAAAGGAATTCTTTGAATACCTTTCATAAAGTGGTGTTTTAAATAATTTTAAAAGTTTGAATTGCGATTTATGATGGCATATTAAATTACAGGTATTCTTTTTTTCCTGCATATAAAGCAATATCTTGATGAAACTTCAAAGCTTTGTAATAGTTTTCTCTTTCACTTTACTTGCTCTTGTCTTCTAGCAGAATTATATCACAGATATGAAAAATATATGGGTTAAATCTTAAATGGCTCACTTTTAAAAATAAATAATTTGAATGTTTTTTCAATTTTATTTCTGGAAAAAATTATGGGAGACATGGATTAAAAATAACATTTTGTTTCATGCATGGTTTATGGATAAGAAATAATTAGTTGCCAATCGGCAACACTGGGCTTAATTTCAGTAAAAACATTGTGCACAATGATAAATATATTCTTAAATAACTTTACTTATAATGTAGATTTTTTAAAAAAATTCAATACTGCAAAATAGAATCTGGTATCTTCAATTATTCAAGCAAAACAAAAAAGACGTCAGACACACACACAAAAAAATATATTAATTTACTTATTCTGTATTCATCAGTAAGTTGAAACTTCATTTGGTAGCATATTCAGTGTTATCAGACTAGCAACGACAAGCAGTAGAACTTCGACTTTATTCGCATAATAAGAATAATAATAATTAAGAAGAAATAATAGGATATACAGATTAAAGGAAATACTCCGCATTACAAGGCTAATATAATCCTAATAGTGTATATATAATTGAGCAGACGGATTAATGGATTTATTGTTTTGAGAACATTTGGTTGCTGCTGTCGTTTCTAATGGCACTTGCCGTGGACAAACTTTCTGACGAAATCAGCGATTTTAAGCCGAGGGTGCGTCTCTTGTTTTTTTAGTAGCGCCAACTAGGGTCAAGAGTACGTCTTAGCTACTCACGCATCACATTCGCTTGCACAGTCCTTTTTTCAGGGGGGCACATTCACACATCTCACAGATAGAACAGATGAAGAGCAACCATGCCCGCACCGGGACTCGAACCCAGGACTCCCAGAATAAAGGGGAAGATGCGTTACCCCTATACCAAGGCGTCGGCGTGAGCATTTGGAATTCCATTTAACACCATTCTGACAATCGCATACAGATCTAATTTTTCTTCTAAAAACAGTTTAAATACCAATGAATATTTATTTCAAATTTTTTTAATCAATATCGAATTGAATATTACAATAGAAATTTATAACTTTCACTAAGAATTATGGATATTATCTTACCAACAATTTTGCTTTATGTAATACAATTCACTTATTATTTTCGAAATAAAATTGCAAGTCATTTTCCTATAGAAACGTGAATACCAGCGACGTGATAACGCACAAATTGTTTTCAAACGACAAAGGAAATTCTGTCATTAACTTTAAGAGTCTGTAAGTTACGAGTCTTTATTCGTATGCATGTAAATGTGATACATATACTGAATGGAATTACAAGCATGAATTCCTCAGAAACCATTAATATAATGGCTTCCGATACATTTCATGTTCACATTTTCTGCAGTATATACTTACATTTTTTCACTTATTATATGTTAATGCACTTATGCTAATTGGTTCTAAGTCATTAACTGTATTCTTAGAATGATCCTGCTCGTTAAATAGTTATTAAATCCCTTTATGTCCAAGCATTTTTTTTTATTTTTTACTCTTTCGTTATAATCAGTATAAAATGCGTAAAAATAGTTAACAAAATGGCATATAAAGAAAATTATTAAAAAACGCATTTAATGGCATAATTATCAAGTTCCATATTTAAAATTATTTCAATCATATTTTGTTTATGTTACATTTGAAGAAATTGCACAAGTTTGTGATAAAATATTTGTATTCTTCAACCTTGAGATGTTTTCATCTTATCCACTTCTATACTGTTGAAAATTTCTTCGGAAAATATCGTTTGATGTTTTCCTAATATCCATTTTATCATATGTCTTTAGAATCTGTTTCAGGTTTCGCAACTGAAATACATTTCAAATTTGATTGTAAAGTTTCAGCTTTCTAGAATCGGAAATTAGTTTGCCAACAGACTGTAGAAATTTCCAGAAAAGGCAAAAAGGATATGTATGTATGCGAGGAATTTTTCTAAATGCTTATATTAAACGGAAGAATTTCGAAATTACCTCTTCCCTTTCTAAAATTCTATTTTCTGAAAAACTCAAACACATCTGTCATATATAGAAAAATCATAAAAAGTACGGAAGATATACATTAATTCCGAAGCTACAAAACCTCTTTTTAAACTACACGAAAATTATAAACTTCATTATTTGTTTGCATAATTCAGTGATGGATAAAATTTTTATAAGTACGGAATTAAATAATTTTAAAAATAAGCATGAAAAAAATTTACAAATTTACATGAATATAAATACCTAAATAGGTTATTTTAACTTAGTTTGGTATTTTACTATGTATAATTGCATATTTGCTTCATGACCGGTTAATGAGAAAACCATAAAAAAAACCTTAAAGTATCCAACTAGGTGGAAAACATGAACTTGGATAAAAATTTGCATTTTTTTTTTCAGTTTCAAAAAAACAAAAAAAAAAAAAAAAAAAAAAAACGATACGTTTCTGTTTCTAGTGATATTTTTATTTTGTCTCCATAACATTAGAAGTCAAATTATAACAAACAATTGACATGCAAAGGATGCTTATTTAAAATCTTTAAATGTATTTTTTGAAGAACGAGATTTTCATAATTTTATTGTACCAGCATCGTCATATCTCAAAAAATAATCAAGATACCTGAATGAAACTGTAATTTGATCGTTATGTTATGCAGAATATAATAAACTATGGCATTAATGTTGAATGCTCTAGAAGTGGAATTATGATTGTTTAATGGAAATATTGCTGAAAAAAATTCCGAAGTTTCATAGATAATTGCATATATTACATACAAAAAATTTACTTTTGTATATAATTCTTAGATAATAATTAGTTACACTCTAAGATATGTTACAAAGGAAACTGAAAAGTTGTGACAGTATTTTTCTCTAGAATAATTCTAGTTTTACTTCCAATGATTGACAATAAATTTTAATGCGAGTGATCTTTAAAATGCTTCGTGTCAAAAAAAGTATAGTTTTTTTTTAATGTTCTTTTCCTGTATTTCGAAAAATTAATCCAAGTTAAATAATAATTTTTGAGAATCTAAGATTTTGAATAAGTTTAATCTTTTAATAAAAATTTCATTAATAGGCGAATAAAAAGAAAATGGCACGAACTTATTCCATAACAAACTTGTTTTCACACAATTTTGAAGCTGAAGGGGAAAACTTTTCCAGCAAATTTAACGAATCCAAATACAAATTACCACAAAAATCAATATTCCAAGGAAGATGATGAATTAATATGGATGAAAAATATTTTTATGTCGTTATTTTGATGTGTTTACTGTAGCATCCGCCAAGATTGAATGAAACGTTGATTACAGCATTAAATTCTGCTTAGGCGAGCACACTCCTCGATCATGTCAAAATAAATGGAATCATAAGCTGGAGGATGGTTAGACGTGCAACGTTTCGAGGATATGACTAGCCGGAAGCTAAACGCATTATGGATCCAGTGTTATGCTGCTGTATTAGGAATAGCTCTGTTATCCCTTTACATAGAGTGCGGAGTTTTATTACGGACTATATAGCTCCGCATTCGATGGATTAATGATTTGATACTTAATCATACGTTGCTGGCTGTGAAGCAAAATATAAACTGGCCTTCTATGTATAAACTTATAGTTATTTTTCTTGAACTTTTTAATTGACTTATTTGAAATAATTTTCAACATTGCTATGAATGTGTGGTCAGCAAATTAAAGTTTTTTCTTTTTTTAATTTTATTCTTAGAGCTTTATATCAATAAGCAAAGAGTACTCAAATAAAATGTGATTCAGCTCTCTAGGTATAGAAAAATCAATATTTTTATTGAATTATCATTAATATTTATTGTATTTTTTTTTTTTTTTTTGTAAAATTTTTCAATAATTAGCTTGCAAACATCTATTCAAAATTGTAACTTCGCTGTTTGCTTTATCAATATTTTCCTTAGAGTATCTAAATTTTATTCATTTAACCTTCAATTTGAAAACAGTATGAGCAATAAAACATTTTTCAAAATTAAATTATATATTATATTGACCTACATTCGACAGTAGAATGTGTTCGTTATTCAATCGTACTCTAAAAGCAATACATTTTTTTCTATCTTTTTCTTCAAATTATTTAATGCTCATTTATTTGAATGGTACTGTTAATATTCAGAATTGTAGAATTTGGTCATCTGAACAACTCCATGCATTTCAAGGAATCCCACTCCATTCTCAAAAAGTAACTGTTTGGTGTGGTTTTACATGTTTGGTGTGGTTTTAAATGAAGATTTTATCATCAAACCATACTTTCTCGAGACTATTACCCAAGCAGGACAGCAGACCTTTTCCGTAAACGCTCCAAGATATCATGATATGCTGAATAGTTTTGTTATCCACAACTTCAGCAAAGGCAATGCTTAGATAAAATTGTCTTCATGCAGGATGGAGCACCAGCACATATTGATATATCCATACAGCAACTCTTGAGCCATCATTTTACAGAAGAAAGAGTCATTAGTCGCTGGTTTCGTGTTGTATGGCCACCTCGCTCCCCAGATCTGAACCCATGGGACTTTTTTCAGTGGGGTTATTCAAAATCGAGGGTTTATCTCAGTGGAGTCTCGAACTCATCAGTTTTAAAGGAAAATATAACACGGACTGTTATGAAATATTGCATTCAGCTGTAGAGAGTACAATGTACAGAATGCAATGCTTAGTCCAAAAAAATGCAGATCATATTGAAAATATCCTATGTCTTCCCCGGGAAAGAAATTCTACTGAATAAAAACAAAAGAATAAAGAATTCAAAGGAAGTCGAATAGAATCTCCTCTTTTCTTTTTTTTTTAATTTGTAACCATTTACAGAAGTTATTTTTTTTAATAAAGCACATTTGTGGAAAATTAATTCATTCTTATTCATTTATCTGTTTACTGTAGCTTTTTAAAATTTTATCGTGAAGTTAAACTTAAAATTCAGATCAAAAGCGTCACATTCCCGCTAACGGGAACTTTTCGAACTAAATTTTTTTTCGCGGATTACTTTTCCTCATGTCGTCAATAATCATTGTACAAAATTTGGTGACTTTGCAGCTGATAGTTCGAGCTACAGAGTTCTCTCAGTACCCTCAGTTAAAAAAAAAAAAAAACACCTGTATTTTAGATTATGAGAAATAAATGGTTTATGATTATATTATTTTGTAATTTGTAGAGTCATTTTCAATTTAAATTTATATTATAATATTTATCACGAATACATTTGTAATGTTCATGCTAAACGTACACTGTGTGCCTAATAATTAAGGATCAATTATTTGCTTTCATTCCTTATCTGATTATGACTGAAATTGCTAGGTTTAATCTATTCAGCATATAATATCAATCAAAGATATTTAACAAGACATCGTAAAATTTATTTTAAAATGAGCATATTCTCAATGCGCATAAATATATTCTTCGATGAAGTCTTAAATGATTTTCTCTCTGTGTAAGCAAGAAAAATTCAAGCTGTTTCCAAGACAAGAAAAAAAAACCCAGCATAAACATGTTTGATTATATGTCCGGCAGGAAAAAATTATTTTCATGAATTCTTTATTTAAATTTTTTAAAGTCTCGCGTTCATTCATTTCTTTCAATGAAATTAATCTAATTTATGAGGAAACAGCTGACTCTTTGATAGTATTTTAATGAGGGTATTTGCATTTTTACCATTTTATTTTTCGATCCAACAGAAGTTTCTACCAAAATTAGCTTTCAATGTTTTTCGCATGCAAATATTCTTTTGTTCTGCTTTATTATTTATTGTGAACGGATTAAAATTATAAGCGTAGGATTTCTTAAAAAGCCATTTTTCATAAACACAAAGCTTATAATAAAAGGAAACAAATTCATTTAAAAAGGAGTTTCCTATTTACTGTGCTACTCGAATTGGAGAATGTCTTTATCATCAATTATATATTAATTTCTTTTTTTGATTAAAAGTCCAATAATGCATGCATCGGAAAATTTCATTTCAAATCATAGAAATTAATTAGTTGCAGATTTATTATTTTTGTAGAATTTAATTAGACTTTGTTTCAATATTTAAATTATGAATGCTTTACAATATTGAAAAAAAAAAACATAATTAATTCTATATTTAATGCACTCGCATTTCTGAGTATTTTATTTTCATGCCACTGTTAAATATTTTTTGAATAAGATTACTCTTAGGGTTTTTTTTATTGTGGTAATAATAAATAATGTGATTTTAATAGTTTTTGAATGGAATCTTCCTTTTAAAAAAATTATAGATCACAATTAAAACAGCTGATTATAGCCATTTTATAGATAAGTAACGTTTGAAACAAGAAATACACATATGACTGAGAGCAATTATGCTTACATCCGCAGAAAATTTGAAGACTATGTATAAACTATTAAAATATAAACTGAAAATAATTTACTAAAGAAATTACCTAACTGCTGTGTAATTCTATTTCATCCCATTAATGGACATCTAAAATATTTGTGAAATATTTTTTGACTCTTTGTAATTATATTTTGAAGTTACATGACAGATATTGAGGGATGGACTTTAAGTCATCTTCAGATGGTGAAGAAGATAGTCAAGTCACATCCTCAAGTCCAAACTACACTACCAAGATATGTGTACCGTACCGATTTAACGTATATGAAGTGAAAAAATGAGTCTTTTCTCTCGAAATCAAAGCTTTCTATGTGATCCAGACGAATTTAAAGCTCTTGACGATTTTCGGAAACATTTTATCGTGAACAACTGAAAATTTAGTTTTGAAGTTTAGGTTCTAAAATTATCTTACATAAGACCAATAAACTAAATCAATTCCAAACATGGGAATAAATAAAAACATCGTTGTGTTGATCTTTTAGAGTTGTTATATATATTAAAAGCAGTAACAGTCAACTGCTGACAAAAAAACACATATGATCCGCATTCGCTCGGGTGTACAAGATGGATCTATTTGCCATAACGTCAATACTATTGACTACAGTTATTTTGCTAATCTCAGAAAGCTCCTTAGTTTATTGTAAGGATCATGGCTTTTACTATAGAAATGGAAAGAATCTAGGTTTTGTTACAATTATATAGTAAATACTAATTTTAACCCATACAATGGCAAAATACCTGATCGAACACGTTTAATTCTTCGGTAAACGATATACCTGTACATGTTACCAAATTTTCTACAAAAAGTAAGAGGAATAAAAATTTCTAAAATTCTGAACCTGTTCCTTTTCTTTAATTGTCGATTCATGTACTCATAATTTTATGTGTATTTTAAGGTTAAGCATAACATAGAAATTGAAAAAATGTACAACTCTATTTAGATTAAAATCATTCCAGTGTTGGTGCTCGCAGACTTTTCCTATATTGGCATCCAGTTTCCCTTTTCACGAACATATTTTCACATTCTCGATAAATGAAATGAAAATAGTAGATCCGAAAACGTTATATTTCTCTGAAATGTATCAATTAAAATTGAACTGCGTTTTAAAGACCACAAAATGAGAAATACATCCTTCAGAAAATTTTGAAAGGCGCAATTGAACTTGAAAATTTAAAAAGAAATATTTATACGTATCTACGCTATCAATACACAAGCCCTACGCTCTTTGCTATCCCACTGGGGAACGTCTCCAAAATGGGGATGAGAAGTTTTCATGCAGGATGGTTGGTTCTGCATTTCTTAATGGATAAAATAAGAATGTGGTAATTGTTACCTCGATAACGATGACGGAAAATACTTCCTATAGCAGGGCATTTACGGTGGCCTGTGATGACCACTAGAACTCAAACATAATTCCTGTCAGAGTACTAGCAAGATGTTTTGTAGGTAATTCAGCTTATCCAGTACGCTACAACAGGAGTTGCTCTTTTGAGGTTATATCTATCTGCTATTGCTGCATTTTTATTAGAATTCATGTTAAATACATGTTCAGATATTTACTTTCTACATTCTGTTTTTTATAATGATAGTATATCGTTATGGTATTATTTATGTATTATTATGGTATTATTTATGATAGAATATATATCTTTATTTCATAATGGTAGTATAAAATGTACAGATACATTTTTACTTTATCGTTTATTTATTTTAATTTATCGAATCATCAAAAAATTCGAGATCGAGATTTTGACGAGTCTCCATGTTTTAGACCTCCCTGAGTTCGAAAAAAAACCTTTAAATAATGTATGTCCATCCGTCTATTTGTTTGTGATAAAGATAACTTAAAAAACACTATGAGCTAGATGGATGAAATTTGGTATATGGTCTTTACATTAAATTTGTAGATATCGGACAAATTTTGAGCAAACTCTATTCAGAAAAAGTATGTTTATCGGATTGTTTGAGTATAAGTCAACACGATAACTACAAAATGAAGAGAGCTAGATAGATAAGCTTCGGTTCGAAGATTTAACATACATATTGTAAACATTTGTCAAATTTTAAGTCAATTCCAACAAGAGTTATACATTTGTCGGTCTGTGCATTCAAGAGCTTGTATACGTGATAACTTAAATACATCAAATTTTAATGTGATTTTGTGTCTACAATTGTAATATACCAAATAGCATATGACATTTTGAGACTACCATTCTAGTTTTGTGCCACTTTTTAGATTCAATCGGTTGGAAAAAATAGATCTTAAACCCCAATTTTCGGATGGTATTAATCGCCGAAACATTTGTTAAAGATTACTGAATAGATTCAGGAAAAATAACAAATTAATATCATACTTTAATGTTTCGTAACTATTGTACGCCCTTGTCATGCATGGCATTCTCTACTTTACCCAAGGTTCAAATTATTTTTGCAGAGGGGGGTGGGGTGAATAACCCTTTTATTAGAGATTATGCAAGAATGTCTTAGGAAGATTATTCCTACTGATTTGTTATTATCTAATTGCTTTTATTGGATAGCTTCCATAGCCAGTTCAAAAGAATAATAAGATAAAGAAGTAAATGTTGAAAAGAGTAATATGAGCTCCGTTAAGAAGTAATAATAATGAATAAAGCAGTCAGTATTAAAGTCCATGTTATTCAGCATATTTATTTTTTCCAGGAATACAGCTTTCCCATTAATCTGCCATGCTCATTAATATCCAAAAGTAACATAAAAGACTGAATAGGAATAAAATATAAGTAATTTTCTTTTCCCAATAAAAATTTCATTTTGTGCTACAAGAAACAATGAACTATGAACAATAAACACAAAACAGCATAATATTTATTTTGTTTTAATTTACTTGTATTTCTTAGTAGCTTATTTTCCGTTTTTTAGAAAAAAATATTTAAGAAAAATATTATGTTTTGTGTCTTTTCTATTATTTGTTCCAAAATGTTTTCCTTATGAAAAAGAATACTAAATGAGGAAAAAACTTACAAAAACAATCATTTTTTAAAAAAGACAATTTAAGGTTTCAGTTTTCGCTTCTGTAAAAAAAAATCTCGGAAGGTTAATTATTTTTTCAATGACGTCATATCATTTCTTTGTACTTCACCGAATCAATTCACTTCGAGATGTCAAAATACTACCAGCATACCCATATAAAATTTTTAATTTCTTCAAACACAAGAATCTCAGAAAATCTTTTTCTTCAAAATAACAGTTTAGATTAAACTAGATCAAAAGAAATTTCTGTTTCCAAAACAATTCTGGTGATTATCTTTCGGCTTTAAATCTAAAATATTTAATAAAGGCGCATAACATGAATGGCTTCAATTGGTAACTGTGTTTAAAAATATACAGCTGCAATAATTGATACAAAAAAATCCTTTTGTTGAAAATTTTTCTTAACATAGAAAAAGTTAATCAGTTCTTCATTTTTTTTTTTTAATACGAAAACACGTTTCCGATGTATCGAACTACATTTGAGTCTAACCGGTTTTGCCTTCTATAGTTAGCAATGAACCGAACTTACACACTTCGAATTACGGTGATTTTATGTGTATATGTGCTTCAGGTGATTAGATTGTAGACAAAAAAAAATTCGTGAAACGTAACATATTAATGATTTTGATATACTGACAAGATACCAATATCATCCTTGTAGGAAGAAACAAATGTTTGGCATAGTCTCTCCCTTGTTATAAAGAAAACAATGGGCAAAAGTCACTCCAGCAGAATTCATATCATATTAACTAAAATTTATCTAATTAAATGGAATACGAAACTATCTATGACATGTGTATCCAGTTCATGGATTGCTACTCTTGACTAAGATTTTTAACGGAGAGTTCTCACTCTCACATAAAATCTTTTAGTGATATACTATAATGTTGTTCTTAAAAAATTCTCATGACTTTCAAAACTAGATGTGCTACTCCCTAGCCCCGTTTTTCCACGGCATGCTGCCTGAATTTCCAAATGGCATTCTGGACGCACCTGTGGTTACTCAGAGAAAAATAATATTTAGGTCCGATATAAAATTATTTTTATTTTACTGAGCAAGTACTAGAAAATATTTTACTGCTTTTATAAGTTTGATTTAAAAGTTTAGATTAAATTTTGATTTTTTTACATATTTTTTCCTTAATTAATTTTAATTAAAGTATATAAGATTTCCTTCATTAAAATAAGGGATACTGGGCAAGTTAAAGGAGGACTTTATCCATATTACTTAAATTACCTTACTTATTCTAGTAGTACTTCACGTTGCCACGCACTAAAACTTCACACAATGAAGTCACTGCTGCCATTTCGTTGTTTGTTAAATGATGTTCATGTATTTTGAATAACGTGTTGTGATTTCCGAGGTCCGTAACTTAAGATCTCGTTAACTGGCAGAGAATACATTTGATTCTTCTTTACTATGCATGACTACCTTAGGCAATATATTTTTAAAATTGTTTAATTACATCTTATTCTTTTAATCGCGCTAAAAATCAAAGTCTTTTAACATTTTTCATTGCGGAATGATAATTTGAATAAGTAGATGACCTCATAATTTTATTTTAAAGGTTTCTTATTTTTATCTCCTTGAAGTTTATATGCATTTATTACTAACTTTGTGTGATTTTCTAGATATGCATGATCTACAAATAGATTTACATCATACTGTGAGCCGTATGTTTCACCTTTGGAAGATACACTTGTTCGAAAAGAAATACCTAAGTGCAACAAGAACATTTAAAGCAAAAACTGAAGGGGTTCGGAATGAAAGAAAAGAAATTAACTGAATTAATTAAATATGAAACTAGAATTTGTTTCCTGCCCTCATGAAATAAAATGAATTTTCCAAAGAAAATACGATGCAGCTTCTGCTTGTTGTAATATCTGTTTTTATCCTCCAATAGGAAATTAGAATAAATTGTTGAAAAAAATTGCACATAGTAGCAGAAGGAATGTCCAAACTTATAAAGGAAACAATCATATTTCTTTAATACCAGCACAAGATAATATTTTTGCATTATTTTTTTTAAATAACAAATTAATGCTGATTATATGAAAATAAAAATGTTATTGATCTGCATACAAAACAATGAAAGATCATTCTAATAACACAGATGAAAAAAAAAATATTTCAAAAATTAAATTGACTAAAAATGGCAATCAACATTCCATCTAATCCTGGTCTCCCCTATACATTGTCGATTTCTGCACATTTCATTCCTGAAAGTGTTTTTGATGGAACTCTATTAAATTTAAAAAAATTATATATAAAGCACCTTTAATATAAGTTATTGAACTCATAAAATCACATAAGGCGAATGTGCTTTAAATACGAATAATATTTAATTTAAGCAAAGATTCAGCATTTGATTTATAAAAATTTTTTCACCGATGGAAATAAATATCATAAGATAAAATAAAATTAATAAGCAGCATTTTTTATGATTTTTCTTTTAACAATAAAACTTCTTCAATTAAATAAAACGTGTGATGAAAAATGTAGATATACTCACCTTTTGAATAAATATAATTAACAAACAAATTATTTTTTTCAATATAAATTATTATTTCAGATAGTGCTTCTTTAATTTCTTTCGAGTGAAAATGCTACATTCTCACATAATATTAATATATTTCAAAACTGAAACCTTGAGAAATATTTATCCTACATCTCGTATGCGTTTTAATGCGCAGAATAAGAGTTCATTTTACATGTAAACAATTCAAAGAGAAAATCGATTTAATTTTGCTTCAAGTAATACTTGGAAATTTTTGATATATTTTCTACCTTTTCAAAATATTTTCCACAAATATGATTTATTACCACAATATAATGAAAAGCATTATTTTCATGAGGAGTATCTCAACAAAATGCTTCCATACAACTAGGGGATTTGGAAAACATTTTAATTATTGAATGTCACTGAAATAAGAATTATTGAAGAAAAGATAGACTTGAAACTAAAAGTTAATGATTCAATTTCACTTCATGCAATAATACTTAATAGAAAACACCATCAGACATGAAAATAATTAAAAATGTATAGGTTGACTTCATCAAAGAATCCTCAATCATTCCTCAGGTGGCGAGAGAACCTCCATTAGTGTATCTCTTCACACTTCTTGAATCCAAACAGCATTTGCGGTTCTGGTGGAAAGGGTTAGTGAAGGAGTTAGATCAATGGGTTATCGCCGCTCTTCAACGGCTTTCTTCCAACTCAGACAAATGGTTCGTTTATTGGTAAAGCTGCTTTTTTCCCCCAGCTCGAGGTCATAACATGGAAGATTAATGATTCAGGCGAAAGTTCAAGAAACCAATTAAGGTATTAAACTTCTTTCTTTTTTACTGCACAGGATTAAGTTCTTTATGTGCTTTAACAGTAAATGCAAAGAACTATATAACGATGTTTTAAGTAATTAAGGGGACAGTTTAAAACAGTACTTCAGCACATAACAGGGAAAGATAATTGTGTATATTCCTTGAATTTGACAGAATGTCTATAAAAACCGTTTCGTAAGAAAATTCTTGATTATTAAAAGACTATCAATTAAAAAATTAATACTAATCCTACTTAACGTCAATAAATTTTGATGAAACAATTATGCAATGAAGTGTGAAGTGATATTGAAAGGTTACAGATTTTAATTAAGTACCTGTGAAACCGAGCTTCACTCGGAAGTTTTTATCGCTTTTTTTTGTAAAGTTGTAAATAAAATCTTATCCTATGGCTTTTTTAAAGTTATAAGCAAAATCTAATTGAATTTCAAATGCGGGATCGAAAATGAAAAAACTGCAAGGACGTCCAAAGCCCCAACCACTACTCCATCTCCGACACGCTTATGCAGCTCATATATAGCCACATGTCAACATTTAGTTATAAAAACTTGTGTGTAAAATTGCGTTTTTTCATGAAAGGTATCTATATAGATAAATTTAAAAATCGAAATCTTATCTAAATATAAAATTTGATCCAAATCATTAGAGCCATTTCCGAGATTCACGGAATAAATTTATACTTATACAAGAATTGCTCATTTAAAATTATAAGATGGTTTTCAGTTTCATGTGAACTGCATTATTTTTAAAGATAGGTAGCGAGTAATTGCAAATAATGAGTGTATTCGCTGTCACTGAGAATTATAGTTCACTTTCACATTATTTTAAGTCAAATGTCAAATTTTTTACTGAGCATGCTAAAGATCTTGATTACTTGTATAAAGCTGAAGTTAAATGGGATGTAATAAAAATATATATTTATAAAACTACGATTTATCCCAAATATGTTTAGTTTTTTGAAATACATATTATTTTAATGGCAAAACAATTATTTACTCTTTGAAATACATCGTACCCAGGATGACTTACAAAGGCATCCTGGGTAGTTAGATGTGACAACACTGAGGAGGAAACGAAGAATGGGCCTTAAGGAGCCTCATCGGTAACGGCACAAATCTTTCCGGTTGGAGGTATCTATCGTCATTAGAACGGGGGCATTTCGACACCACAATATTGCTTTATTAATCAAGAAAGCGATAGCTTGAATACGTATACGGCAACCATTCGCTTACGCACTAGGGATGGCTGCCATAGGAGGTTTTTGACCTTAAGTTATGCGACTCAAAGATAAAAATTTAATACTGTTATAGATCTATTATTAACAAAGCGTAAGACTTGAATTATGAACACTAGCCGCAAATTTTTTAAACAATACACAAATTTATTTCAGACTTCACTGAATCACAAATGTGTATTTATATACAAAAACATATTTATAATGGAATGAAAACAAAATAATGTCAACAATAAAGATATTCAAATATAAGGAGTATTTACGTAACTATTATAGCATTGGCCCATTTTAATTAAACGTCTTAAATATATCTTTAAATGAACTATCATGTACCAAAAGTTGCTCCCTTAATAATTGGAAGATTTAAGTTTAAACTTTATGTTAATTAAATCCGATTTTTATTGGCTTAAATACACAGGCCTTAAGATGCAATATGTTTTTGAAACTCAATATTAAAATAATGCATACAAAGGTAATAAATAAAATTTATAAAAAAGGATATTGGATAACATTAATTAACATATTACATTAACCATTATTTCTTTTTAAAAAAAATTTATACTTTATAAGAAGTATATATATATATATATGTGTGTGTGTGTGTGTGTGTGTGTGAGCATTGTGCTTTCGTGATTTACAATGTTTTTACGCATATACTTGCTACTTATTAGTTTTATTTATGGAAGTATTTCTAGTAACGTCTCAGAGAAGACGGTTACCTGATTTTTAAAAACAGCAGATGATCCAATGGATGAAAATGGGTTTGATGCAAAGCTAAGACTGCTAGAAAGCTGAATGCGTTTCAAATTTTCGTCTAAAGATTCTTGAAGCAATTTATATTGAAATTATCTAGCATTTTATATTAGTTTACTTTACTTTAGAAATTTATATTATTTATTGTTTATATTGAAGATTAGCTCTTAGTCCACATATTGCGGTCTCTGCAAAAGATCGTTTACAAGCATTTTCGGATCAAAGATGGAATTCTTCACCATTTCCCTCGGATCATCTTGCTGCAAAAGAGACGAAAAATAGTCCATTATGGTGCAAATACATATTTTTAAAAATGAATGGAAGAAAACTACTTGGGTGTGTCTATCTATACCAATGACAGACAGATATATACGCGTTTGCGTTGAGCAGAACAGGAATGGTCATGTATACTCTTCACAGGTGAGGACAGATTTCTTTAATAGGTGATTCAAGTCGTGTGTTAAAGTTGAGATGCCATTACTATCAAGGAGTTGATACAATTACAGAAGAGAGAAATTTGGCCTAGAATCTCTCTGAAATGGTGATATTGATTTGCACGAGTTATATTTTAAAATGTGATATTTTTTGCTTTCTTTATTATGAATTACAGAAAAGAGATTATCCGCCCACATGTCAGACCAATGCCGCTTCTATTAATGACTAATTGGACCTACATGATGATAATGGACCTTGCCCTATAGGTAAGGTCTATTATATTTCTGCAATTGCCAATTAATATTTTGGGTTTACAGAACTGGGTATTTCTGTCTCGGATTTTTACCACGCTAAGCATTTTTGAAACTACTAGCAAGACACGCGGCTTGCATCATGTACCATTCAGTAGCCATTTAATTAAACAAGCGTTGCTCCATGAATGGAGTGACTCATTCAGTTTGCCCTTTCATTGATGTTCGTCATCTTAATTGAAAGAATGCAAAGAGGATCCCTACAATATATTTCAGCAAAAGAAAGACCGACTCCTTATGAAAACTAATTTATTTATTTTTAGCATGTATCTTTCTCTTAGTACTTTTCTTCAACAGTGGACTGTTTTTACAAAAGAGGAAACGATTCATTTGCAAACTGAGCTTGATGCTAAATTTAAATAAAATTAACTGAATAAACATCAAATACAAATATTCTCCTATGATTTTAAGTTTTCAGACAGAATAAATTGGTTGTACCTCCACTTTTTATAATCAATGAACACTTAATAGTCAATGAACCATTTTGCCAATCAGTTTGATTCCGAATATGCCTTTGAAATATTTTTCGTTTCAAATTTGGCCACCATTAATTTAATAAACGATGAAAAATTACATTTAGAGCAATTTAATAGGAAAATTATTTTTAGGAAAATAAGAAATAGGAAAATCTATATTTCCTCGGTATTTTCAGAAGACATCTTTCAAAGTATAAAAGAATGAAAAACATTACTGTGTTCTTCCAATCTGATATGCTTTTATTTATCAGAATATAAACGCCTGTAGAAGTGTAATGTTACTCGAAATTGAGTGGAGGAATTGTAAGATTGCTTGCTTTATGTCTTTAGAATCTGGTCATGATGTGCATACATGAATGTGTCTCAAGTACTCTAACTTGGTAGTCCATAAATCTGTGAAGATTAAATTTTTGAACGATAATGTCATACGGGTTTCTGAAAATTTATGTGTTAACAGACGTTTCAGTCTCATCAACTCATCACCGTGCAAAACTATGGGTTTCATCCCAGATAGTTTTGAGTGACATACAGTTGCTCCAAAAGAAAATCAATCAGAAGGATTTATATACGATAATGACTCGTGGCCTATCATTTACAAATCGTATAAAGAATCTAATAAATCTCAAGAAGCCCAGACTCTACATTCTACAGTTACCATGAAAAAACATTACCGCATTTTAAAAATTCGTCTTAAAACATACAAGTTATTTGAAAATAACCCTCACACTTTTAAGTACGTGGTATCACCCCTCCTCTTCATGTGAGAGTCTTAGAGTGACAAGATTGAAACCTTTTCATCAATCTCGAGAAGGAGTTCGAAACCATAACTCTTAGACAATATTTGAAAATAACGACTCTTTCGAACTCTTGTGAATGTGTGATTCCTATACATAATAGATATTATAATGAGATAATTTTGGAACATATCTTTTATATTTTTTCTCGGTAAAATATATCTTTTCTTCCAGTGACAATTGCTTAAATGTTATGAATCGGTTAAAGGTAAATAGTCAGAGGCGATTTCACTGTCATCAATAAAGGTCACGGGTGCTACAGTGACTTTCTCTTCAAATGTAATGCAGTTCCTATCGTTGTTTTCAGTTCATCTACGGATTCTCAGCTCTTATCAATGCTCCCAACCCAAGGAAATCGAGGTAGGCTCAAAACTTTTAATTATTTTGACTTTGCATCTATACAGTATTCAGTAACAGTAAACAGTATTGGTAATATGTAAGTATACAAAGAAATAAAAAAAATCAATAAAGATGTCAGAATTGTGCAATATAAAGGATACGCGATGTTAAAGAATTGTAACCGAAGTGATATTTGATGAGAAAAAGATATAAAATTGCAGATGAGAACATAATCTTTTTTTTTTCTAGATGACCTGAAACCGTAGTTCACTTAATTCACACATTAATTCACAACATATGAAACTCCCTCATTCCTGAGAATTCCTAAGCAAAGAATGAGATAATTAAGATTTTATGTTTATTACCAATATAGTTGCCAGGCTCATGGATTGTATATATAAAATCAATTATTTGTAAGTTCTGTATATTAATATACTTTTCAAAATTCTGCTTAAGCTGATTTGCTAGCAACAAGTATAGTTAGAAATCAATATTTTTTTTCCTTCTTATAAAGGAGATCCTATTTTTCAAACCATTTTTCATCTTTCTTCATCTTGTCAATAAAACTTCATTGATACTCTGCCAAAAATGTATAAGATGTTCCATATGGTTTTAAATATTCTATAAAATATCTTAAAAGAATGCAAAATATTAGGTAAAGCGCATATTTCATACGTATCATGGACTTTTATTGAATATCTGTATTTCTTTCATGTATACCTACATAAGTGAAATGTTATAAATTTTATAATGCGACTTTCCTTGCGTGCAAGAATCTCTTAATGTTTTTAAATATCTAAAAACAAAAACTCTATAGTTTTTACGTGATAAAATTTTCTTATGTTTAGGATCCTGCATGAAAAAAGAGAAAACTGATACTAGTGGAATATAAATAACTGAAACTAAAAATTGTCTTAAAGGGAAAAATATATCTAAGTATATTGGATACATAGAATGTTTTATACATCTCCTTAAAGGTAATTTAAAAACCGTGCTTTGAATCTATCTATAGAAAAGAAATCAAAACTGCCTGGAAAATCTAAAATTCAATGATACCGGAACCATTCTAAATATTAACCGTTAACGGAGAAATGCGTGCATTGTACTGACCACATGGGAATGCGTTTTCAAAAACAAGATAAAAGTAGAAAGAAAGTAAAGAAAGAAAGAAATCAAATTACTCAAGCACAGGAAAACGCGTTTTTATTCAGTAAAAAACTGATATTATTAAGTCGTAGAAAACTTTTTCTTGAAGTAAACAGGTTCTAAAAGATACCAGTATGCTGCTCAGAGGCTAACACACGAAGCTTTCACACTTTCACATTAGACGATTTTAAAGTACAAATGGAAGTATCAAATTCCAATTTATTTCATTTTCAAACGAAATAAAGTTTTTCAAAATATTTTCTGGTTATGAAAATTATTTGAAAAATACTTTTATTTGCAACTAGCCGCCTTTGGCGACCAGCCGGTTCGCCAATCTTAATGTTCGTTTAAATTTTAATAATTAAATGTTTTACGCAATTCCAACTTCAATAGATTCTTCATCAAAATAAATTAAAACTTCAAATTTTGATAGTCATATAATTCACTCATAATATTATAAAGGCCTTCAGTCATAACGTAATATGTATCTCTCTCATTTTCTGTTACCTCTCTTAGAATTTATGCTTTAAATTAAAATGGAAAGAATTAATCTGCAATTAATATAATAATATTTTTTACTGAAACAAAGCATTTTTTTTATAATATGATTACTGATAACAGAGTGACTGAGCGTTTAAACTTTATGGGCACTAAAGAATATCTTTCTTAATATATGTAATATCTCAAGAATTTGTCAACAAAATTTTCTCAGATTCATCATGAACTTATCGATTCATTAACAATGTTTCATTTTAAATGCATCAAACACTAAGAAAATAAAATGAATCGTTTAAAATAATCTGTCGAAAACAGGTTTAAAAAAACTACTTAAAAAATGATGTACTTAAAACTGTAAGCATATACAAACAAATATATAACTAACATAAATACGATTTACTTACAAAAGCATGCAACTAACCTAAAAATAATTTAAATCATCCGTTGATAGTGGTTGTCATGACAACAATCAGAACAATGCGCATGCGTGAATTTTCTTCGCCAGTTGGGTAACGCAAATGCGTGAATTTTTCTACGCCAGTTGGGTTAACGCTATGCAGAATATACATTTTTAATTTCCTTTATTCTGTGTTATTTTAATTCAAAAGTACTTCAGAATGAATCTGAAACATGGATTAATTAACAATGTTTAATTTTAAATGCATAAAACATTAAGAAAATAAACAGAATCGTTTGAAATAATCTACCGAAAAATGTTCCCTGGCCTTATTACTGTTGGGAGAAAAAAAAGCTGAAGTCTTACTCATTTGGCGGTGGAGAAAATGGAAGATTTTTTTGGCGGGAAAGTTGGCGGTGGGGAAAATGGAAGATTCTTTTGGCGGGAAAGTTAGTTTTTAATTAATAATTAAAATTCTAATTAAAAATTCAAAAAAAGGGACCCCAGGTGCACATTCCCGACCTCTAAGGTATACATGTACCAAATTTGGTAGCTGTATGTCAAATGACCTGGCCTGTAGAGCGCCAACACACACACACACATTGAGCTTTATTATAAGTACTAGCCGCCTTTGGCGACCAGCCGGTTCGCCAATCTTAATGTTCGTTAAAATTTTAATAATTAAATATTTTATGCAATTTCTACTTTAATTTTGATTATCATATAATTCATTCATAATATTATAAAGGCCTTCAGTCATAACGTAATATGTATCTCTCTCCTTTTATGTTAGCACCCGTAGAATTTATGCTTTAAATTAAAGTGGAAAGAATTTATCTTCAATTAATATAATAATATTTTTTACTGAAACAAAGCATTTTTTTATAATCTGATTACTGAAAATAGAGTCACTCAGCGTTTAAACTCTATGGGCACTAAAGAATATCTTTTTTAATTTATGTAATATCTCAAGAGTTGGTGAACAAAATTTTCTTAGATTCATTATGAGCAGATAGATTAATTAACAATGTTAAATTTAAATGCATCAAACACTAAGAAAATAAAACGAATCGTTTAAAATAAACGGTTGAAAACAGGTTTTAAAAAAACTACTTAAAAAACGATGTACTTAAAACTATAAGCATATACAAAAAATATATAACTAACATAAATACAATTTACTTACAAAAGCATGCAACTAACCCAAAAATAATTTAAATCATCCATTCATAACGTTCTCATGGCAACAATCAGAACAGAATGCGCATGCGTGAATTTTCTTCGCCAGTTACGTAACGCAAATACGTGATTTTTTCTACGCCAGTTGGGGTAACGCTATGCGGATTAGAAATTTTCAATTTCCTTTATTCTGTTTTATTTTAATTCAAAAGTACTTCAGAATGAATCTGAAAGATTGATTCATTAACAATGTTTAATTTTAAATGCATCAAACATTAAGAAAATAAAAAGAACCGATTGAAATAATCCGCCGAAAAATTTTAACCCTAGCCTCATTACTGTTGGGAGAAAAAAAAACTGAAGCCTTTCTCGTTTGGCGCTGGGGATAATGGAAGATTTTTTTGGCGGAAAAGTTGGCGGTGAGGAAAATGGAAGATTTGTTTGGCAGGAAAGTTATTATTTAATTAATAATTAAAATTCTAATTAAAAATTCGAAAAAAGAAACCCCAGGTGCACATTCCCAACCTCCAAGGTATACATGTACCAAATTTGGTAGCTGTATGTCAAATGACCTGGCCTGTAGAGCGCCAACACACACACACACACACACACACACATTGAGCTTTATTATAAGTATAGATAGATAATATTAACGACACCGAAAATGATAAAAAGCATATAGATGCGTCCCATAATATTTTTACTATAAATATTTTTCTCTCATTTATGTATATAAAAAAGTGCTAGCTATTGTTGCTGTTCACTGAAAGATTTTCAAAACGCCACGTGGATCGTATATCAACGTCAGTAATATTTATTGTCTTAAATATTTTAGCCAAGCTTAGAATATAAAAATATATAATATATTAAAAGCTATTTAAAGTTTCTTGTTTTTATTCAGATTTTTAATCGAATTCATTAAAGTTTTCAGTAAAATTTTAGAAATCTTACGCAGTTTTATTTTAAATAAGCAAAATGTATCATAGATTTATTAATTAAGACTTCCAACTTTTACCATTTACCCTCACATAATTAGTTATTCTTTGCATAATTCTGATAATTTTTCTGATGAATATTAAAAGAAAATACTGAACGATTATTTAAAACGATAAGTTCGGATTACATTTATAATTTTTTTTATTATTTTCTGAAAAATTATAAGTTAATAGATTTTTATAGTTAATACGCTTTTATAATTTAAAACATCTCGCTTTGATATTGAAACACTATAAATATCTCAATAAAAGTGATAAGCATTCTTATCATTTAGGATTCATTCAATAAATTTCATGGCATTTACGAATTCAGTTTTTAAATGATAATTGTGTGTATAGGCAGAGAAATGGGGTATAATTTTAAAATTATATAGAAGCTATATTTTGGAATTTGAAAGTAAGAAAAAATTAGAATTTTTCCTACGAATAATTCCTTAAAACAGTCATGTTCTTTCACAAAAATATAGCTTATAAGATAATAATTTAACAATCTCATGTATAAGATTTTAGTTTCATAAAATATTAATAAACGCTCTACTGATGATCTCCATAATTTCTTCTGTAAAAGTCTCCGTTTTTAACAAATATAGTTTTTAAATAAATAATTTAATGGTTTTATGCGCAAAACTTCTTTTCAATGATTTTATTGCATTGAAGATAGATTGATTGATTGTCATATGATAATGTGATTTATTTACATTATCATATGACATAATGATTTCAAAATAATAGCATCTTAATTTATATCAGGGAACGTGTTAAAATTATTATTCACTATAAATAATGATAAAATTAAATTCTTGTAAAATATAATTTGAAGAATGCGATATACACAATCAAGCTGTTTAAATGAGCCAGAGTAGCATGCGAAATACCAGTAATCTGAACTTAATTTAATTAATTGAAAACGGGACGTAGAAAGATAAGAAGTAATTATAACTTCTACAGTTATCCCTATATGGGTGGTTCTTTGATTCTATTTTCGCTGTGATTTTAATTTGAACATAACGTTAACGCCCGTCAATATATATATGATTTCCCAGTAATTGGAAGGCCCTGAATGTGAATCCCCCTTATGAAGCAAAAGAAGCATCAATTTTCATTAAAAAGTCACGAAAAAGAAAATTCCTGTATTATTTCAGTGTGAGAGGTTGAAAGGAAATACCATCAAAATTATTTCTTCTGAGAGCAATACTTGTGTAGATATTTCGCTTAATCATTAGAATTTCACCTGGGGACCTCTGATCACACAGATAATTTAACCCTTGTCAACGTGTATTGAAAAAGTGCAAAAAAAGACTGATACGGCTGATTTTACCAGTAGTAAATAAAATAATAGATATATTTTATTAGTTTTAGGAATAAGCACAAAGTTCCAAAAATTTAAAGAATTTCTTTTAATATTCAATTCTCAATTACTAATGTTTAGATCTGAATTCTGCACAAACACGCAAAAAACAATTGAATAAATACAAACGTTTTAAAATTTAGTGAAAGAAAATAAAAATCTAAGTTTTAATAGTTTCATAATTAAATAAAACTATATCAATTAAGAATTATAAAATGGGTAAGAATTTAGAGTAGTTTACTTAAAAAGGTATTATGCAAATGACGTGATATTTATGATTCACAACTAAGGAGCATAAAAAAAATTGTAAAAATAGAAGAATAAAAAATTGAGTTTTAATTAACTGATAATAAAGTAAAATTCTGTGCTGGAATAAATTACCAGAATTACCATTATCTTCAGAGCAGCAATTAAATTATGAATACAAATACCTCCATTTAGTTTTCACATCAATTTCTGATATTTTATTTGATAAAACGATTTACATACTGATTCTACATTGTATTGTACAGATAATGTACAGTCTTGATACTAAACAGCATTGATTACTACACATTCTGATTAATTCTTCTCTAAGATGTCAAATTTCACAGAAAAAAAACTGATTTTATATAGTTTTATAAGCACCGAATAAAAAATTCAATGTAAAATAATGAAAGTGTTAGAAAACCTTTAAAAAATAGCATTTATCTTTAAAAAGGCTAAATTATAATATTCTAAATGTTAGGACAATAAAATTAATCATGACATTTGAAAATTTACGGTTACCTCAATTCTATGAAAGTAGCATAATTGAAGATTCCGAAGAAAACTGTTTAAAAACCCCAAAAGCAATCCGTTACTGATAATCTGATTTACTGAAAATTTGATTTTTGGTATTCTTGCTATGCATCTGAATTTGACTCAACAACCAAGCTCCTCATGCAATTGTTATCAAAAGTCACCCAACATTTATTTTCTTTCCGCATCCACAAACAAAACAGTTCAAAGAAGTGAAAAAGCAATAAAATTCTGTAGTCTTGGGCCATTAAGTTCCGGAAAGATTCACTGCATACAATGTACGCAACAGAAACAAACTGACTTGCACGTCTTTTGTGATTTTTTGAGAAATATTTTAAGGATGCTAAAGGATAGATTTAGTATCAAAAATGATTAATTCATTTTAGAAATTTTAAGTTTTTGTAAAATTTAATTGTTTATCACTTTGCTGAAATTTTATTCTTGGAAATTACTGCATAAGTAAATTTTGTCAATCCGTCATTGTTTTATTTTTTTTCATTATTTACTCTTTACAATATAATTGTACCCTTTGCTTAGAATCAATTTCAGTTAAATTTGAAGTTTCTGTAAATTTTTATATATATATGTATAAATTTACAGAATATATATATATATATATATATATATATATATATATATATATTTGAAACAAAATTTAATATTCATGTACCTACTGCTCATTTTATAATTATTCATATAATCTGCTCTATAAATGCATTGCCATTAAATAATTTTAAACGGAAGTAAGTATTTCTGAATTCAACAATCTTAATAGAGTTGATTTCTGTACATGCAAAACGTTTTAAAATGCACAGCAAAACCTATTTGCATCACAGAACAGCATATTACGATATGTAATGTGCAATAGTATATACTGCTACGTTTGCCGTGGATTTGAGATTTCAAGTAGGGTTAGAATTGAGATCGAATTCAGTATTTGCATTTCACATTGATATGAAATGAATAGTATAGAATAGTTTGTGTGCAACCGTTTTCGGGATATGGATAAAACAATTTCAAAGAGAAATTCGTATGAAAATGTTTTAATTTGGAATTAATTATGAAATGATATTTTAAATATATCTAAAAATTCTGGTTTTTACTTTCTCATTCTATTTTTCAACCCAAATCGCACAAATTTATCTATCTATCCCAGGTAGCATATCATGCTGCATAATATTGTGTGATTTTACGCGAACCCATTTTTACTTTAAAAATCATTTCATTTTATTAGAAACACAAACAGAACATATGACATAAACATAAATAAAATTTTTTGTTTGTGTCATTTCCTAGAACGTTTTTTATATTCCAATGTGACTTATATTTTTCCTTTCCTTTTGAAACTTGAGTACTTCCACAATTGTCAGGTGTCATTTCCGGGTGCCAAAAACGGTCGATAACTTGTTAAATGCATTCATCGGAGATGAAATATTTATTGAAAGAAAGTTAAATAACTACTACAAAAATAATATTTCATTTTCCTTTAATTGAAAAACATTTGAAATATAAGTTCAGTTATGCTGCCTTTTAAATGCTGGATTTTAAAAAAGAATTCATTGATTTTTTTAATTTTATTCAGTGTATCCCTCAATAATCAATTTCATTTTAATATATCCCTTTAAATATCTAATAATGCATATACTGGGAAAAATTTGTAAAATAGTGTTTAAAAATTGCATATATTTTATATATAGCAAAATATCAGTCTTCATGATATTTTGATATTACACAGATTCAACACTGTGCACATTAAATAATATATTGCGTATAAAGTGAGGCACGAATATTGGGAACTGTGACTGCAAAGAGCACTGATGAGGCTTTAAAGAACTTGAGGGGGGGAAAGTACTTTTTCATTTCTTGCTGTGCTCTCTGATGGCATTTGCATACTTAAGTTGCGATTGCAAAAAAAATAATAATAATGGGTTTCATTGTTCGTCCTACTTTATCCAGGTTATATTTGTGGTAAATTACTAAGTTAAATATCTCTTAGATCTGCAGGATATAAACTTTGCAAAGAAATTTCAATTTTTGTTTTGTCCTAAAATATTGGATAATGTTCTTAACTATCTCTAATAATTTTCATTGCGGAGTATTTGGAAACAATGCTTTAATGCAACATAAACTTGTAACTTTTGTGTATTTATAATAATTTATTATATGAAAAGAAATTTTAAACTGATGGTGTATCCATGTACCACCTGGTCATTAATGTCTGTTTTATGTCAAATTAAAAATATTTAAAATATCCACCATACAATTTATATTAATATTTCTTTTCACATGTAAAAGTTGCTCATTAATTATAATTAAGGGAAGTATAAAGTCAATTATGGAAAAAAAATAAGTAAGTTGATTGAGAGGAAGTTGAAAACGAGATTCTCATGAAGAATTATTGAATCGTTGATTTTGTCTCTTTTCAATAATCAATGGAGACTGTGGAGACAGAGAAAGTAATTGAGAATTATCTTTCGTTGGTTTTTCGACAGATATGTACACTCTTATTCATAACTTAAGGTGTCAGAATGAAGACTCTTTAATCGTACATTTCTAAGATTGATGGAATTGATGGTGGTAAATTAGATATGACAGGTTTACTTCCATGAGCCTGCATGGTATGAGGATTGCAGCTTCTCAATACCTGGGGTAATTTTTCGTGTACGTAAACAGAAGGGAATCGTCCCTTCCATATGAGTGATTGGTCGTAAATAACCTTTCACCCTAGATTACAGTATATGCCCAAAAAACGCCTGAGGTATGGTCGCCAGGGCATGTCGAACGAAATCATTTGGGGTGAGTTTAAGCAGATCCTTCTGATCCTACTCCTTAAATCCTACTGATGAAGCAGCTGACGGGAAAAAGAGTTTAGTTATTCAAGTAGAATAAATGTCAAAGGAAAATGCGATAAATGGTGAATTGCATATTCTAAATGAAATGGACTAAATGGACTTCTGGCTACTAAATTGAAGTATAATTTTTTAACTAATTGCAGTGTTTGTTTCTATGAGTAAAAAATTTTCTTCTCGGGTATCATAATATTCAGTCATACTTGTTTTCAAAAAGTTCATTTTCTAATTTTTTTATAAACTTGGCAATAGGATGATTATAATGATCTCCAAAATGTTAATTTCCCTATACGGAAGAGTAATGATGGTTTATATTCAATTATAAAGAAGATACTTTTGCTGAAAAACATTAAAAAGATAGTTATTTGGCATAATTCGGTTTCTGACAGTAAAATGTAGACTTGTACAATATCACTTGTTTTCATCATTCCATGCACATTATCACCAAATAAAGTCGTTACATTTATCAGAATCCCAAATACTTGATCCCAGTTTTCCGATGGCCTCTTAGATAATTGGGAGCAACTCTTGCAATTAAGACAATTTAATTAGTAAATTAGCTTGCAAAGAGTGATATTGCTTCATAAAAAAACAACTTTACACTAACGAACAATTAAAAAAAATTGTTAAAGTAGTATTCAGGATGAAAGAGTTTAAGTATTTATCTTGTGAGAATCAAAATTTTCCTGAATCAGAAATTTTAAACATGAGCCTCGTCTAGACAACTTCCAATGTAGCACAAAAAACATGATTTTAATCTCGGAACAAATGCATGATAACAGAGCAGAATTTTTCTTCCTATATCTGAATTATTACTAATCTATATATTCACTATCATCCTCCGAGTTTTTTTTCCGTTAAGCACATTATTTAAAAATGTGTTATCAATTCCCTCATTTTTCACACACACACACACACATTTTCTTATTTTTATTACTTGTACAACTCATTTGACTACAGGCACATTTAAGATTCTAGCTTAAATAAATATAGATAAAACAAAAGCCAAGATACAATAGTTATATAAATAGTCTTTTTAACAAACCTTACTAGAACCTAAACTTATATCCCTTAAATTGATAGTTCATTCTGCATAATTATAATTCAAAATTCTAGATTACTAGATGCTATCATTTTCAATTTTTTTCCGTATTCCAGACATATGACCAAAGAATTTCTCTCAGATAAACTTGCTTTAATTTAAAATCAACAAAAGAATAAATTACCTAATAGGTATGGCATTACATTTTAAAAAATAACTATAATTTAATATTAAAATTAAAATAAAATCACTCATTTATTCATTATTGTTCGAACTAATGGTTTGCAATCTAAAGTTAATACATCAAATATTTCCTTTAACACTAAAAATTATTTAGTTAGCTTATAAAACACAAATTAATTTCACTGCGAATGGATTTGTTTGATTTAATCTGGGAAGAATCAGGGTAAAACAACTACAAATTAAGCAAGAAAATCCATATCTGCAGAAAGTATCATATGACTTCGTACTAGAAAAATAAAATAGTGAATAAGGTGAACATCAACAGAAAAAATTCCTCAAGGTACTAAAGATTCGAAATATACGTAAATCTGAACTAACAGTCACTCAGTTGAGAAGACAAAATATCCTAGGTATAGGGTATTACTCCATCTGATCTATTACTATATCCCAAAAGAAGAACTAAGAAATATTACATTAAATACTGACCTATATAAAATTTCTAGAACGAATAGGTCCTAAAAGTCTTAAGCAATTGTGTTTTGTTATTTTTATTTACTTCAATAAATAAAATTATCACTACAAATAAAAATATATTTCAAACCATTTTTTTTCTATATTATATTTATTCTTATTTTTTGTCGATATGTTTCTTTCCAATTGATTGCAGTGCATTTTTTTTTTTTTTGCTTTTGTTTTTTTAATGAAGTCCACTTACATCCATGCCAAACTGGTAAGGTGCCATGCGAATTCTCGAAACGGAGGAGTGGTGTGGATTTTAAGATTGTAAAGGATTTGCTCTTTTTATATATGACTCGAACAAAATTCTATTTAACTTTGTGTTAAAATAATCGAATATATATAAACATTAATTAGACTGAACATTTGCATTTAAATATGTAGAAATGTATAGTTTAGTTTAGTTATATTAACGTCCCGTTATAAAGCAACACTAGGGCTAATTTGGGACGGACCTCGTAATTTTGAACCGTGGTCAGATGACGAGGGCGACACCTGAGCTGGCACTCCCTTCTCCACACCACACCACGCCAGGGGGAGGACATTTGGCATGACGGATTTAACGTGCAACAGTCCCCCTTACGCGACGGTTCTTCGGTGGAATTGGGTCTCGAACCTGAAACCCTACAGCTCACAAGCCGAGATCTTACCACCAGGCAACCGCGGCCCGTAGAAATGTATAAACAAACGGAAAGAACCTAATCACATTTCTTTAAAACTGCATATTTTAAATAAATATATTAAATATTTATAAGTCATAAGGAAAATATTTGTTTGAATATATAATTAAAATATGGAGAAATATTTATTTTATATAAATTGTCAACATTTACCTACTTATTGTGTTTTCAAACCGATTTCCTATTTTATTTAAAATTTCAGCTAAAAATACATATTCGCAAATTGAGTTCGCAATAACTGAGATGTACAAGGTAAAATGGTACGGCATACAAAATATATTTCCACAATGGGAGAACCTGAGATTTGCTAACAGAAAGGAAATGAATGTCGTTGAAAAATGTTGAATGTTAGTGTCGAATTGGAATCACAGTGCTTAACTCTTGAGGAACAAATCAAAGATATTCAGTTTTAGCTGCAGTAGCACCTACAATGATTACTTTGCAGAACGATTAATTTCCCGGAGCATAATCCAATCTCAGAGATGAAATACCTAAAGAGGATTGCATTTCAGATGATTTGTCAACATGTATGACAACTGGATGTCGCTAATTTTTTCCAAAGAAGAAGTCAAAGCAGCCCTCCAGTTGCTTCAAGCCACGGCATTAACATAACAAAATCTAAAAGATTCATAAACCAGGGGTATTGGTCTCTCTGAAACTTTCTGGCTTGCTCTTCAGTAAAATGCCCTCTCCCCAGAGAATTGTGGATCTTGGGGAAGACCATGAAAGTCTTGCATGCTATTTATGAACAGTAATTACGAATCTTACAGACCTTAGCATAAATATAAAATTTTTATTAAATCTATCATGCGAATAGATATTTAACATATTTTTTCCCGATCGATTGTTACTGAAATTTGTCATGGAACTACAGTTGTAATCGCAAGATCACACACCAAATTTAATTGATTTAAGTCATCACGTTTATGAGTTACTGTGTTTACATGCATACGAAAGTACATATCGCACTTTCGTATCGTAAATTTGGTTTAAAATTTTATAGTTGCATATCAAATCCTACACTTGTGTACCACATTTTGTCTATCTAACTCTTTACATTTTGAAGTTATTGAATTCCCTTGCACTTGAATAGCCTGACTTCCTTTGAATATATTTCGTTCACAATTTGATAAAAATCTACAAATTTTATCTAAACTCCATGCACCGAAATTCAATTTTAGCCGTACAGCTTTTTTATTATCCGAAAGGTTTTTTTAGTTATGATGTTTACGCGCAAATTGACAGAGATGCGTGCAGGCAGACATAATACCAAAAATGCGTTTTTCGTAGTCAAGAAGGTTTGAAACTTGGGAATTCCTCAAAGTGTCGAGTTCGAATCCTTTGAGGATTACAATACTTTCTTTATACTTTGTATACGAGGAAATAAAAAAAAATCCAAAGCACGCCGATACTGGATTACGGGTGACGGATAAAGCATAGTATACTCAGGAAAATATTTGTCTGCTTGTATTCCAATGACACACATCTAGACGCTATCAGGAGCATAGAGAGATGTAGTATACAAAATATGCCCAGAGTTCAATATAACTCAAGGGTGAAGGTTTGATGTTCGGTGTATTTCGGTGACTCCCGAAGTCGAGTACAGTCTATGAGCTAACTCGCCCCACCGCCTTTTCGATGACAAAGCAGCTACAGATATAGACATTTTTCTTGAAAAATATTGTCAACAAACTGTATAAGTTCCATGAATTTATTAAGGTTCTTTGGTTTTCCTTTTAAGTATTCCTTAAAAATGAAAGAGTTATGTTACTTCTAAATTTAAGTATCCCTTAGAAATGAATTAAAGAGAATTATGTTTTATTCACCACTCAATATTTGATTGGGAGTTGTCCAAAGACCACCAATTGCAACGTCGAAGCTTCTTGGAGGGCACATTCGGATCATCATAATGTAATAAAAAAAATGCCCTGGAATGATATCCCAAGAAAACTGTAGCGTGGTCAGAATTACTTTCAAAAATAAAAGCCAGATAAAATATTAAAATATATCATAAACGTGATAAAATTTTATAATTTCATCTAATAGAATCTTTCTATTTACAGCAGGGGCAAAATAACAGGTTTTATTTTGTTCCCCACTCGTTGTTACATTATAATTAAGGTAGGAAATTAAGAATATTATAAGAAATCAAGCATTAAAATATTTCATCTCAGAAGAATATGAATATAGAAATATTTAATATTTTGGCAGAATATTAAGTACATAAATTTTAATAAAAATAAAAAAAATGTGTTTTTATTTTCTTAGCAACGAATTTTCTTCAAGATAAAAATTAAAAAAAGCTGCATTGAATATGTATGTGAACTTCAAAACAGCTGCTCACTTTGCTGAATAGAATTACGCACGATGTTGAAACACCATGTCATGAATTTGTCTCTCATAGAAAGTTTGGATGTTTTATGAGATTAGTCAATCCCTCTCATTCCTATAATCATTCGAACTCAAGTACCTCAAAATACTGTAACACCCAAGTTTCTTCTTCAAATATAAGACAATTATCTTCCACCTAAAAAGCCACAATGACAACCCATGTTTTTCAACCCATCTTTATGAAAGAGGATCCTGCTTAACTGATGGCTAATGCAGAAATGTATGCTTGAACATCATTTGAATGTTCTCACGATATCTCTTTGTCCTCCAAATATATATATATATATATATATATATATAATCAATCTAAAGTAAAAAATAGTTTGAAAACGAAACTAAAATGAAAACGAAACAAAACAGTTTCGAAATCGCAACTAAAATTTATTACCTATTCAAACTAAAACCAAAAAAGAACTTCATAGTATTTAGAGAGCGCAACTGCAGCTACTTCTAAAACACAGATGAATTGAAACAAAAGTATTAAAATCAAGTTAATAGGGAAATAAAAAAAAACCAAAAAAAAAAAATTAAACCAAAAAAAAAATATGAAAAAGAATCCGGCCTGAAGACATTTTCAATTGTCACCCTCAGGCAGGGATTCAAAGAAAGGGATTTTTCTGTAAGGAAATGCAGACATTAGTCTAATAATGATTCCTCTTGACCCGAAAATCCCCTGAAATCAGGCCTAAGAGATATACTATTTTAACAGAAAGGAAAATACAAAACAACAAATTAGAAGAAAATAACCACTACAAAGTAAAAATACAATAACAAAAATAACAATAAAAACAAAAATTACCATAAAATTGCACAAAAGTAAAAACGAAAAGGCAAGCACATACCATCTGCAGTCAAGGAAATTTTAAGCTATCGATTGTGATTCCCGCTGTTGAAAAAACTAACTGTAAAAAAGCTATCGGTAAAATAGGTAAAAAATTGTAGGCTCAAAGTGCCATCTATTGAGCGATCTAATATGCAAGGAAAGTTCTATTTTTATCTAAGCCAAAGGATTAATCCGAAACCATACCTTGTTTAATTAAAAAATTGACATTACAGTAATTTCTACGAAATTCTATTTTAATTATTTGATTGATGTTGATTTTTATTTGTTTCTGTTAGAATTAAATCTTTTGTATAGCAATTAGTAACAATATTAGTATTGTCGAAGTTAATCAAAAGTAGGTCATTAATATATCTCCACCCTTTTATTAAATTATATTTAATTATTTTTTTCTCATAGTAATGTAGGAAAATATTAGCTAAAGCAATTGAGAAAGCTGTTCCTATTGGAATGCCCTAGACTTGTTTATAAAAATTAACACCATTAAAAACGTAATTTTCAGTAATATTAAAATTGCATAACTCAAGCCAGTTATTTTTAGTAATGATATTTTCATTTAATATTCGTCATATATAAAAGTGCAGACCTTTATTAATTTTTCATGAGTTAGATTAGTGTATAAATTTTCGAAATCAAAAGTATTAAGTTTATTAATGTTGTTATCTTTAAGAAAATCCAGTACTTTTTTGCTACTAAAAATAATAAAGTTGTCTTCATTTTTTATTTTGTCCAGGATAATTTTTAAGTATTTAAAGAAATTTTTACCCGTATAGTAATTATAACTGCCAGTGCTACAGGTCACGAATCTGAATTTAAATAATTTATGTTTAATTTGTAAATATTATTATAAAGAACTTTTAATTAATGAATATAACTCTAATGCAACTTTTATGTTAAAGAACACCGGGAAAAAGGAATTAGATAAAAGAATGCTAGCTTTCGCAAAAAAACCCAAAACTAAGACTTGCTCTCTTAACTATCCTTATTTATTCCCAACAGTTAAATTTCATAAAAATCCATTAAAATTCAGATTCGTGACCTGTAGCACTGGCAGTTATAATTACTATACGGGTAAACATTTCTTTAAATACTTAAAAATTATCCTTAAATTAATTAAATATAATTTAATAAACGGGTGGAGATATATTGATGACCTACTTTTGATTAACTTCGACAATACTAATATTGTTACTAATTGCTATCCAAAAGATTTAATTCTAACAGAAACAAATAAAAATCAACTTCAGGCTACCTTTCTAGATTTAAAAATTGAAATTGCTAATGATAAAACAATAGTTGGTATATACGATAAAAGGGATGAATTCAACTTTAAAATAGCAAAACTTTGTAACTACCATTCCAATCTAAACTCTAAAATTTTCAAAAATCTAATTTTCTCACAAGTTAACAGGATCGAAAGGGTTTGCAATAATAAAAATTCCTATATTGAAGCATCAAACAACCTCATTAAAAATTTAATTAAAAATGAATTTCCTAGAAATTATTGTAATGTCAATTTTTTAATTAACAAGGTATGGTTTGGGATTAATCCTTTGGCTTAAATAAAAATAGAACTTTCCTTGCATATTAGATCTCTCAATAGATGGCGCTGGGAGCCTACAATTTTTTACCTATTTTACCGATAGCTTTTTTACAGTTAGTTTTTTAAACAGCGGGAATCACAATCGATAGCTTAAAATTTCCTTGACTGCAGATGGTATGTGCTTGCCTTTTCGTTTTTACTTTTGTGCTATTTTATGGTAATTTTTGTTTTTATTGTTAATTTTTGTTATTGTATTTTTACTTTGTAGTGGATATTTTCTTCTAATTTGTTGTTTTGTATTTTCCTTTCTGTTAAAATGGTATATCTCTTGGGTCTAATTTCAGGGGATTTTCGGGTCACGAGGAATCATTATTAGACTAATGTCTGCATTTCTTTACATAAAAAATCCCTTTCTTTGTATCCCTGCCTGAGGGTGAATCTTGAAAAAGTTTTCAGGCCGAATTCTTTTTTATATTTTTTTGGTTTAATTTTTATTTGGTTTTTTTTTTATTTTCCTATTAACTTGATTTTAATACTTTTGTTTATATATATATATATATACTTCATGATATTTGAATCGCATTACAAAGTGCAGTTTGGCTTCTTGAAAGTACGAAGGATAGATTTAATTGCCTTCTGGGAAAACGCATCCTTAAGGAAATATTTTTGGAATTTCAAACTGTATGATTTTAAATATTCATCACTGCAACATTGTTTTAAAAAAATAGAAACCATTATTAGATACTTTGAACACCACTAACTAACATTGTGATGTTCATACGTGTACTTATTAAATTTCTCCTAAGCTTACAAAAAGGATTTTTTAGCTTGATATTCTCGATTTCTTGTAAAGATTTTAGAAAAGGAAAATAAATTAAATTTGTATATCTATTAAATAGAACAAGATTAGAATATGAGCTAGGAATGATACAGATTTTAAGGTAATAACTATATAATTTACTATAAAATATTAAAAAATGAAGACCAAAAGCCTATTTTTCTCAAAATTGAAGGTTTTCGCTTTCAAAATGGTAATTCAAAATACTTTTATTACATTATGTAAATACAGTAGGAGTTAATATTATGGAGACTTTTCAAAATTTATTTTTCTTGAGAATACCCTTTTATACTTTAAAAATTGTTACCAAATTAATGAATTTACTTGAAAAAGTACTAATAGAGATTTTCTGCAAATCTCATAATCGGTATTCGTTTATTCCTATATTTCATTTTTATATTTATTCTAACTTGTCTAAACATATCCTATTATCAATCAAAAGTATGTATTTTAGTGTTAATTTTATTTTTAATAAATACGTAACTGCTATTTTCAGGAGTTTTAAAGCTCATTCCTGTACAAACTTGTATTAATTTATGCTTAGAAATAATACGGTATTAAGAATTTTCATTACAGCAAAAACACAAAAAAATAATATTTGCACAATATACTTTTTGAAATGTTATCCCAAGTTATTCGGGTACTTTATGCGATGACTAAATTAACACAAGTAGATTACTATACTTCTGCTGAATGACCTTTCTATATTTCTGCTGAATTTTCTACGAATATAGATTCTCAGTAGACTTTCAAGGAACCGAATTTATGATTTAATTTCTTGGATTAGAAATGAAGTCAAATTATTCAAAATTATCTGCTCAAAATTCTCAGAAATTTATTAAGGGATTTAACAAAAATGCCATTCAAGCAGTTGAATAATTTAACTTTTTGCAGTATTGAAGAGAAAACTTTGGAATTTTCTTCATTTATGACGAAAGAAATATAATGATTAAATTAATACTTCAAGCGACATTCATTATAAATTTATTATGAATAAATTATTGGCACAAATATTGAATCAAACAATTGTTTCATTCATATAGATTTGAGGTACAATTAATTTGTATCTCTTAAATTATAATTTCTATTTTTTTCATCTATCCAATAGTTTGCTAAATGTAAATAATATAATAATATTCATATTTATTTACAACAAACAAGGCTTTATCGTATTTTAAAATATTCCAGATTATTTTTTTCATTTAGTTTTAACTTTTTATTTAATATGAATAATACCTTGAAAACGAAGTTCATACATCTATACCAATTATTTCGTTTTTGATTCAAATTCATATTATATATATATATATATATATATATATATATATATATATATATATATATATATATATATACATTCATAAGACGGTGAAAACATTTTTCAATTTCGTAACTGAATAATGCTACAAATCTTAAATTAAAGACAATAAACTGCTCAATGACTTTTTTTAAATTATGGCAACACAGGGCTGACTTCCAAACAAGGAAACATATACTTATGAAATTACAAATAAATATTTATTTTTAAAAAAAATTGAATAATAAATAGACTTTTAAATTTTAATATATAAATATATATATATATATATTTAACACATAGCTTTTTAATTGCATAATTTTTAACAAATACCTATTTAATTAAAAAAAATGTATATGAAAGCATGTCAAATATATTTTCTATGTGGTTTTTCAAGCAGTTGTAAATGTTAGATATAAATGGAGGTAATATATTTTTTTTCTTATATGGCTTCAAGCATATTTCCCAAAACCGGATTGTCACGTTTCGTTGGGGTGATGAAAAATACGAATTTGACGTTGGTCAAGAGATTGCAGTTCAATTTTATGAGAGCCAGTTTCAAAACATAATATATATTGGCGTGCTTTAAAGTTTATTATTTTTAATAAAAAAAAGAACGGGATATATATATATATATATATATATATATATATATATATATATATATATATAGTTTGAGGACAGATATTTTATGACATAAATCTCTTAGTTTCCCATTGTTCTTTTCCAAGCCTTACGTAAAGTAAATAAAGGCTAAATTATGTGGAATAAAATTTAAAGACATTGATTTCTCTTTTTATTATAAACATCAGATCAATACATTAAAATCTCTTAAATATCAAATTAATTTTTCCATTGATAAATATTCCTGAAAATATCAAAAATCTATAGGTTTCCTTACATTGAAGAAATGGTTTATTTTATTTTTACATAAAGATGAACGAAAATAGCAATTTTTATAAGAGGGATATTAAATTTTGATGCCTTTAAAACAGGCAAACTATTTTTGCAGTTTTAACAACAACAACAAAAAAAATCACTTCTTTTGGAAGATTTAAGTGTCATTTGTCTTCTTAAGTGGAAGAAGAAATTTCCTATCATCATGAAAAATTAAATAATTATATCCAAAGTTTTCTTATAAATTTTATAAACATTGAGTCTAGAATTTTCTCTCTCCAAATTTTTATTATTTTCAGCAATATTTAAGAGTCTAATTAAAAGAAATAATATAAAGACATTATATACGATTTAAAAATATGCTTTAAAAATTCTTCATCAAAATTTAATTATAAATAAAACATGCCAGAATCCTTATTTTCAAGTCAAACTATCAAAGCCAATGTCAGCAATCCTTGTTTTACAAAGAAAATTATTTATCTTTTCTTAATATTGTATTTTTTTATTTTCATAAATTATAAAATAATTTCGAAAAATAAAAAAAATAACTATGTCCCGCATATTTAAAACCTTGAAACCATTTTCGCTTTGAAATCCAGTTCTTTAAAACTTCAAAACTACCAAAAGGAAAGACGAATGAATATTAGATTTTCCTCCCCCCTACTTGCAATTTGCCCCTTGGGGGGTTCTTGTATAGCCATGTATCTAACATCGAAATCCTTGTCGATTGTCATGGACAAATTATGATAACGCTTTATAATTTCACGAGAAGTTTCATTCTCCACCATAGTACATGTTGATAACTTGTAGTTTACCAAAAAAATACAAATTTGATGCAAAAACACAACTTTGAATTTTATTGAACATGGGCATACCCTTTTAAAATTAACGATGTGTCATAAAAATTAAAAATTTTTTTACTTACAACTTTATTAATCTAGATAATTCCCTGTAGACAATGAATCAAACTTATTAAAATTAAAGAGAATTTTCAATTTTTGAAACATAGACAAATTCCTTTCCAAAATAGTTGCTTGGTTTTATTTATGAGTATCTAAAAAAAGAATAATGTTATAGAACCGACATCGTATTTAGATATATGAAAGAACATGGAAAAATTAAAGCTTTTTCCAGAGTTAATACCGAAATTTTCTAAAAATTTCAGAATTCAAAATGATTCTGAATGATATATGCACAAGAGACAACACAAGATATTATTTACATGGAAAGATGTTCTCTTTCTAGTTTACTATTTACATTTATTACAGATACAGCGCTAAATGTAATAAAATCGAAATCCATCATTTATTTTTCAGATGCATTTTACAAGCCACAATTGATATCAAGAACAAAATATAAATGGTACGGAAAAGTCTAGAATTTTAAAGAAAATAACAATCGAACCGCGTATTTTATAATTAAAGGGAAGTTTTAATTGCTTTCCTGACTTCCACACTACAGTGAACATAAGATTTTTTAATTATTCTGTAAGATTTTTTGAAGAACAAGTATTTAAATCATTCTATTTATAGTTAAAAATATTTCAAGTACGGATAGGAAAAAGATTGGATTCTGAAAAATAGTTTATATTATTGCATATATATTTTTCAATAAAAAAATACCGCATTTTATATTGATTTGTAAGTGCTAAATATTTTGTATTTGTATTTATTGAATTAAATTTTAAGATAGTTTAGATAGTAAAACCAATCATATGATGAATTTGGAAACTTATATAGATGAATTCTGAAAGATTTGTGAGAACGACTGAATATTAAACATAAATTTTGCTTTTTTGTATATTTTTGTATTTTTACAAGTCAAAAGCTTTTTCCATACATATATTTACAAGAATTAAGTTAAGAGAAGGTAAAGCAAAGGTGAAACACACATAAAAAGTCATAACTAAGAAAGGAATAAAGTTTTATTCATTCTAGCGACAAAAATCTGTGTAATTATGACATATACTATATTTATCCATCAGTTAGTACTTTAAACCATGCAAATAGCATAAATGTTTATCATTGTAAAAGATTTCGAACTCTTCTTTAATGCATCAATAAAAGCAAATGCAAAGACAGTCGAACATGATTAAAAGTGATTAATAAAACTTTAAATAAAACTAATATTAATAGCAGAAGGTCGAAAATAATATTATTATAATTTTTTAAACATTCAGCCCAGCAATTTTTATACATCAGGAAGGGATTTTCAAAAATAAGAGAGAAATGCGATATATGAAGAATCCAATAAGTGTGTGAGAGTTGATATTATTCAAAAAAGATGTTAATAAATTAGTTCATTTAGCTTACACTAAAAAAAAGTGTTTAATCGTAGTTTCAACATGCTATTCTTCTCATTTTTATCTATTATATTCTATTAAAATATATATTTGTCATATCACAAAAGTATTTCCTTTAACTGCAACCAATTTGAATAATTATTTCAAATTATAATACAACAAAAAATTTAGTTCTCTAAAGTGATTTCTGAGAATACTAAAGCATTCTTTAATGAAATAAAAGGTTTATGAATAATATTTTACTTCCAGCTACAGCATTGATACTCAGTGCGTAAAACAATTATCATCTTAATGGCTAATGAATATATGAGGTAAAATCGGGGATTAATTGCTCAGAAAAATATACTTTTCTTCGAATAAATGTCAAATGTAATGAAGCTCAAGTAGTTGATTCTCATGAAATAGAAATGAAAAGGGGAAATATATATGAGGTTCCTGGAATTCCTTATCATATTAATGATTAAGACATTTATTATGATCATATTTTATTAGTGTTTTTTATTAAAATAAAGAAAAAGGATAATGCAATGAACTTTCGAAAATAAAATTCTTGATAGGATTACCAGAAACTGTCATAGAATGATAATTACTTCTTCGTATATGAAATACAGAGGACTTATTGTAATTGCTAAAAAATTTGGAATTCGAGATTTTGACGAATCTCCACGTTTCAGATCTCCCTAAGTCCAAAAAAACAGATTTTTAGAATTACGTACTTCTGTCAGTTTGTTTATTTATAAACACGAAAACTGAAAAATGCTTTAAGCTACACGGTTAAAGGTATAGAGAATTACTACGCATTTTTTCAAGTTCTATCAAAATTTGAATAAAACCTATTCTTAGGAAGTCCGTCTGTCTTGATGTTCAAGTAAAAGAGAACTCGATAACATCAAAATATAAAGAGTTTGATAAACACAATTTGGTACATAGGTTTAACATCTAAAATGCAGGCATTTATCAACTTTTGAACCAAATCGTCAAACGGTTGATTATCTGGCAGTAAGTACTTTCGTATGCATATAAATGCAATGATTTAAATCCAAACGCCTGCTATTTTCCACTGCCTCGTAGCTTTAACTGCACTCAAATGGCGACTCACTACTATACAACTGGTTACTCAGCACACAATTCGATGCTCTTCAATATTTGTCTCCAAGACTCGTCGCAAAACTCAATCTCACTAATCGTTTGAGCTCCACTCAACGCTTGCGCCTCGATAGACTGATCCAACTCCAATTATATGACTGGCTTCGGTTTAATCAGCAGACTTTATACAGCTTCCAGAGCAGGGCACAGAAGATTCTCGGACAATCAAGCCCGACTTGCCTCCTATTGGTCCTATGTCCGATATTCCAGAAGTTTCTAGTATCCTCTATTTTGTCGCCAAATGGTCTCCAAGTTTGTCGCAAAGCCCAGGGATCATTGATCCGGCATCCGATAGAGCTGACCGTAAAGCTATCTTTCCTACGATAGAAATGACTGTGTTGGGAAGCAATATTACAGATTCGTAACAATATTATTTTGACACAGATATTTATAATTCCTCATTTGTCAAAATTTTACGCCTAAAATATTCCATGAATGAAAACTCTTACCTATCTAATCAAATGTAAAGGTATTTGATGAATATATCATAACATATTTGTCATAAAATTACATTAATTTTATTCTTTGTAAATAGCTTCTCTTTTTTGTGAGATTCTTTATTACGAAACTGTTTGAACTTGCTAGACTCCAAATTTTTCCTCGCTACCACTCATTTATTAATTTAAAATAGTTAATTTAATTTTTCCTTTCACCCACGCACTTTTCTACTAATTAACTGAATGAATCTTTTGATCTTAACGCTGTATTATTCTTCATCTTGAAGTTATACTTAACAATTCATTTGAGCGTAGGGTATATTTTGAATTAATAATTTGTGGTTTTATTCTGAACGAAATATTAGCGCCATTCCTTGGAGAAACAGAAGAATTGAATTTTTTAAGATTCAAGGGTAGGCTTTATGATGCATTCTTTCAAACAGAGTTTTAGTTAATTTTTAAAAAAATCAATATGAGGTGCTCAGACTATGATTAATTTATTTAAAGTAGAGATTGAGTGTGCTCTTTGTTTTTAATTATGTGGCAAATATCTGTATTAATTTTACTCGAAGTTCAAGGTATTAATAGAAATAGAATTTTTAAAAATCTTTGACGCAATTGTGTTAAGTTTTCAAATAAAATAAATTTTCTCTAACTGTTACATATGTTCTTATTTTAGAAAATCCGTAAAAATAACCGTATGTATAAAATATTTCTTTCTCTTGATAAAATGTACAGGACTACATGCAAACTTTCTCATAAACTGAAATTACTCGAATTACTACGCGCTCCTCGAAATAAAAATAAATTAAGCAATGTATTTTTAACAGCACCTCATTACACTGTTATAACCTACGAATCAACAATGAGCTAAAAAGACATAATTAGAATATAAAATTCCTCTTGAATACTCATATAAGAGCTTAATGCAGTTAAATATATTAGGAAAGGTTCCAATATGAAATTATTGTCACTGTCACTACCACTTGTCACAGATGTTAATGGTAAACGTCGTCCACAATGGTGTCACACTCCTAAAACCTGATCAATTGGTAAGTGGAAGAAAATAATATGGTCTGATGAAGCATGTTTCACAACAGGAAACATGGAACAGGTTTTTCAACAGGAAAGTGCAAGTTTGGAGGACACCTGCACAAGCGTATGATCATGATTGTCTCCTTCCAACTGTCAAGCATGGCTGTGTATCTGTCATGATATGGGCAGCTATGTCGTGGTTTTCTGCAGGAGCAATCGTAACTCTGAAAGGATCACTTGGGAGAAGTCTAGAAAAATGTTAGCTAACCAGGTCCATCCTATGATGCAAACTTTGTTTCCTGCAAGAGATGGAATTTTCCAGGATGATAATGCTCCTATCCATGCAGCGAGACTTGTCCAATCATGGTTTGATGAACACGAGAATAAAGTAAAACATCTGCCTTGGCCCGCGCAGTCACCCGACCTCAATATAATTGAACTGTTATAGTCTATTTTAGAGCGTTCAATACAGAATCGATATCCTCCACCTGCATTTTTCCTAGAACTTTCACAATATATCCAGGAAGAATGGTACAATATTCCTCTAAACACTATTTAACACTTGTATGAATAGATTCCTAGGTGAATCCAATCTGTATTACATGCCAAAGGCAGTTCTATACCATACTAATAAGGGATTCTTTATAAATCTAAGTTGTTTCCATTATTTTGATAACCACTTATACATTGGTAAATATTTTGATATTCTATTGTGAAATGAAAATGATTATATTATTTAAAATAATCTCTCTTATGGTTCATTCAAAAGAGGGTTCCAGGCGGATTAGAATAATAATATTATATGTAAACTAATTTTCATATAATTATTAATGTTAGAATAAAATTGGAATATAAACTAACTTTTCCAATGATTGCCAGCGCTGAAATTTTCTGTGATATATATATTATCATGGTAGGATGAATTGAGTAATCAAATTAAAAAGGCATGGTGTCACATTTCGAAAGTTTCATATGAATTCCTACTGAGTGTACAATTTTTATAATGTGAAAACATTTTTAAATTTTATCTTGAAGTAAAACGGTCTGTGTTATACAAATGTTAACGAATGCGCTTTTAATACTTTAGCTAAAACGTATCAGAACTTCTATATTTAAAATTGCTTTAATATATATGATTTATCATTTTTGTTTGACACAATATTTTTTATAGCACATTTTTGTACACTTCGGGTATATTTTTTTCTAATAATTATCCATGCGGCAATGTACTATTTCTGAAGCCAAACTGTAAATTGCTTCAAAACATAGCAGACAAATATTAAAAATACTAGTTCGTAATCTTTCCATCACTAAGTTTCATAGTGCTAATAACCACTAGAAGCTTTATATATGAATTATTTGCTATAAAATATTTTAGACGTTGTTTAAATCGCCAACAGTAACATTTCTTGAAATGGTTCAATTGTTTGTAAAGTAGTTGCTTGCGTTACAGTGTGCATTAGCTGATTGAATCTAAATATTAGATCATTTATTCCTTGTATTTTTTTTCATGTTCACAAATATGTTTAGCTACTTTTCATCTAATTCGTTTTTTTAACCTTAGGTAAAAGATTTGTCATTGAAAATTGCAGTATTTGGTAGCCAAGAAGATCATACTGAATTCTTGACAATATCAAAGATACGAAAAAGGATATTGGGGATTTTAATACCATATAAGTTTTTTGTTGCAATCTATAAATAAATTCTATCAATTTGTATTCCTGAAGTATCTGGAATTTTTCATTGCGGTAAAACAAGAGTTCGATTTAAATGTAGATGTAAGACATTTGTATATGATACGAACTACTAAGCATGCATCTTTGCTCACTTAATGTATTGATAGTGAGCATTGTTTAAGTATTATTCAAGATATGCGCATAATGAAATGGATTGAGCTTGAAAGATGATATTTTTATTTAACTTAAGATAAAGTATGCCTATTTGATGATATATCATGTGAAAACTAAACACTAATTAATACTAATAATAATGATTATACTATATAAAATTTGAACATTTTTATTTATTGCAACATAAATAAAAATATCGCAAATAATGAAGAATAAAGAAATATTTTTTATGCAGGAGATATATCATTTTTGTAGTGAAAAAAAAAAAAAACATGTTTCTTTCATTCTGAATCCCAACGATTCCTCATAATGCTGAGGAAATTATTTGCTTTATCTGAATAATCCTCTCATCGACCTAATACTAAAGGAATAATAGCGAAATGAAAATCTCATGTCCCTTATTAATTTTCAGTTTTCTTTGAAATGATTGACTCTATGAACGCAGAAGATGTATGTATTCAGATAAGATATGCAGAAATTTTTCAAAAGTCATGTCATGAGAATTATTTCAATGAATATATCTCTTAAAGGGTATCTAACCAACTTTGTCTTTGTTAATCTCCTCAAATTAATGGAGAGCATCACAGTAACTGGAGAGAATTTTTAAAGTTAAGATCATCATAGCATTTTGAGTTAAAAAACAGTTCTGGAACATTGCTTCAGTTATCATAAAATATATTACTTGCATGATTAAAACTTAAATTAGTGGGAGTGATTGTTCAAACCTTTCCTGCATACCCTCTAATAAAAGGATAAAGCTCTTTCCAAACTTAAAATTGAGGGCTTTGGATAAAGCTGTGAATGCCTTTCCCAGCTGGCGTCCTGGGCTAGGGGTAGCGCATCTTCCCCGTGATCTGGGCGTCCCGGGGTCGAGTCCCGGTTTGGGCATAGTTGTTCTTCCTGTTCTATGTGTGAATGTGCCCTCCTGTAAAAAAGGGTTGTACAAGCGAATGAGTGATGCGTGAGTAGTCAAGTCGTACTCTTGGCCCTAGTTGGCTCTACGATAAAAACAAGAGGCAATCCCCCTTAGGCTTAAATCGGCTGTCTTTGAACAGCGGGCTTGTCCGTGGTAAGTGCCATAAAAAACAACAACAATGCCTTTCCTGACATTGGCAAACAATCGCTGCGAAATATTAAACATTGTGATGAATACAGCATTGTTACTGAGTGGTCTATCATTTTAGTGGCGTTCAATTTCTGGCAATTAGTAATAGGCATCCGAAAAACGAATTAAGAATTTAAACGCGTTTTTCCAACTGATTGAATCCAGTATTTGACACAGAACAACACTTGTATTCACTAAATCACAAATCAAATTTCACATACTTAAGCGACTGCGTTTCTTAATTATTGAGTTTACAGGCTTGTAAAAGTAAGGACTGACAGAAAGTTTACAAAATAAACAATTATGATTCCAAAATAGATAAATAGCTACACTTTAGATGCTAAATCTGTGTACCAAATTTTATTTCTCTAACTCTTTTCGTTTGGTAGTACTATGTTAACTTATATTCGTTCAACCAGACAGATTTCCCTTGAATGGATTCCGCTGAAAATTTGGCATGAATTTACAAATTAGAGATTGACCTTTACACCAAAATTAATTTGGTGTAAAGACCACATTTCAAACTTCATAGTGTAGTTAAAACACTTTTGAATCCTCTAAGTCATAGATTGACAGACAGACATATATAATACAAAACATGACGAATTTGAATTTTTTTGTGATTACAGTAGATCCTTTATTATTCATATACAAGAAAGGGAAAAAAGCCTACAATATATGCAAGTAATTTAATGCATGTATTTAAGAAAATGTACCATTATCTTCTAAGGTTTTATATGCTTTCTTTTATTAAAATTCAGATAATTACTAAAAACTCTAACATAATAAGCTACCTATTGAAATTGAATTTTATGAAGTAGTTAATTTTGCGAAGTCTTGATGCAATTGTGACGAACTGAACCATTAAGTTACTATATTAATTCATTCATTTCATCAAACAGTTTTCTTTAATTAATTTAGAGATGTATTTAAACAAATATTTTCCAAAAGCAGCCGTTCTAAATTACTTGCTTTCTGTCGAGGGGATTAAATAAATCCAAACTTGAGGGAAATGAATTAATTTATCGTATAGTGGTATCAGGTAATTCAATGTTTCTTTTATCACAGCTTAATTGCTTTGCATTTTTCTTACCATTTTAATTACAGCATTGTTATTTTGATCTGAAAGTAACTTGAAACTTCTCTCTTTCAAAATTATGAAGCCATAAACTGTTCGTTAGTTAAATATATAATAATAAGATCCCATTGGAACAAAGAGGTTTTTTATGAAAAATAAGTAAAGTTGTCTTAAAATAAAATGAATAAAAGATGATTAAAACAAAATAAACACCCGATATTAAAGCCGTTTTGAACATAGATGCTTTAGATAGTTGCCTTTCGAAAATATTATTCTAAAGAATTACCGAAAGTCAATTTCAGATTGCACGTTATTAATTTCATGTTATTAAGTGTGGAAAAACATTATTTATACGTATGAGAATTTTAGTTAATGAAGGAAATAGGAAGATTTTTAATTTCATTTTCAGACTTCTTATAAATTATTAACTAAATTAGATATTCCTTTCTAATGATGTTCTGAAGAAATATTTGCAGGACATAAAATAGAACACATTTAGAAGAAAAAAATTATGCTTCCTGAAAAATACTTTAAAATTTTATATCATGAATTACAGAATATAACTTTAAAATAGCACAGTTAATGAACTTGTAAAAAAGGAAACTTATGTAATGTTTCCTTTTAGTTATTATTTCTACAAATTTGTAATACTTTTGAACCAATAAACGGCAAAAATATTATTCATTTATTCAATCATTACTTTCTTTGTAAATTTGTACACGACCCCTAAAACACGAACATCCGAGATGATTTTCATCTTTGCGAACTCATATCCAGGCATCGAAAAGTGTAGTTCATATGTAGTTTCATCATATATTTGAGACATTTTGTGATAAATTGCTGAAAATTTGTACATGTCCTTATTAGAGGATGGGGCTCATTTTACTCGCTGGTAATTTTTTTTGTACGGGGTCTGTATAAAAAATTAAATTTTGTATTTTTTGAAGTTTAATCCCCTGAAAATTTTAATCAATTTCATAAAATTTTACACCTTTTTGCATGCAAATTTGTAAGAATCATGTAAGAATTATGTATTGATCCCTTTCAGACTCGCTTCCACTTCTGTAAAACGTGAGTTTCCATTTCCTGAACTTTCCAAGATTTTTCCATTATTTGAAATACAGCTTTTTCTTCACTACCTCTTTGACAAGATCGATGAGATTTCAGTCCTGAGAATATACTTGTCAGTTCGTCTGATGCTACTTTCTCAAATATAATGTTCTGGCCAGTCCTAATGCGGTGTCACCGTCAGTTCGTTCTATCAAAAATGAAAGGAATATATCAATGTATTGAATGTTATTAATATGAATCAAGGCATTCTTTTACCATTTATGAGCCTAGGTTATAATATTATACTAGTTGCTTTACTCACGCTTTGTTTGGTTTATTTGTTCCACATGTGAATATGAAAAAGCAAAAGTATCATACACTTACTTTTATGTCATACAATTTCTATATTTAATACCTAAAAAAGATTCAAGATCCTTTGTCATAATTAATCACTAATCTAAATTTATCGGATAATTGATATTTTTAATATCAAATTTGGCGCATATGTGAAACATTGTTTGTAGTTAATAACATATAATTAGCCATTGGAGAAACATTGAGTTTCTAGGTACTTATTGATATTTTAAGGGATTAAATTTTTTCAAAAGATTATTAATATCAAGAGCTGAAAAACTAAATGACTTTGGTCTCAGATAACAGCTTATGACTTAATGCTTGATATTATAACTCAAATAGACGTCTTAATATAAACTACTACTAAAATAGAATTCCACAATTATAAATTCAGTAAATAAGTAAATAATTGTAAATTTCAAGTAAATAATATTTATGAAGAAACATTCAACGTGTGAGTTGAAGAATAAATATACATGTAAATAAGCATATATTTTCATAGCTTATAAATAAATATATTTAGAAAATATGTTTAATTGTGTTTATTTATTGTGGAAATGCCCTTGGCTTGGTGCAAGTTTTTTAATCAGAGTTGATATCCTTTCTATATCAGGGGCCTTGTTATTGAAATATCCTACAAGGGTTAATCAAATATTAAAACACAGAATACAAATTTTGAAACTGGCGATATAGCAGCAATGGTTAACAGACACAAAAATAATACTTAAATTTTAGATATTAGGATAATTTTTGGCTACCTATTTTAGGAAGACCGAAAGCTAAAAGGAAGTGTTTACTAATTCATTTATAAAAAGTATGGCTTTGAAGTTGGTGAAAAAATATAAAACTGATAAAATTATCAAGTGGCATAATTATTTACAATAATAAAAACTGAAAAGAACAGCAAATTGGCATTTGATATGTCAACAAGATGCATAAAATCTTAAAAGTACTAAAATGTAATACACAATTAGGTGAAAGAGTTAAAAAATGTGCAGCAGTTTTAAAAAGCCTTATTTAATGTAAATTATTGTATTAGAATTTTAATAATAACTATTTTTTTAATATTATCATAACTATGCAGAGTGCAATATTTTTAATATTGATTATTTAGTTACTCTCTAATATTGTAATTAAAAACTATTTAGGCAGATAGTTTAAAATATATTATTATTTATGTTTTATATCTACATCTATCTGAATTACAATTGATAAGCTTTATTTAATGAACATTATGCAACCAATCTTAAATATTTAATTTTTGTTTATAAACTAATAATTCTTTTTTTTATTCTCAAAAGTAGTAAAAAATCTTCAATTTTTTAAGATTCTCTTTATTTATGATCTGAAAATTAAAATAAATCCGTTTAGATATGCTTGAAATTGTTTAAAATTATAAATGATGAATTATAATCAGATTCTGCTGATTCACAATTTTAAGTTCTTTTCAGATTATCAAAACAATTCTTAAATGAAGTTAAGACTTCATTTAAGAATTTTAAAAGTTGGAAATAAAAAAGGTTACGTTCACCATTCTTGCCATAATATAACTCTATTGTATGTATTTACAAAACGTTCTTTACAATTAAGATTCGTCGATCGGAAATGCATATATATATATATATATATATATATATATATATATATATATATATATATATATATATATATATATATATATATATGTAAGAAATTTCAGCGTGATGAATTGCTGAACAATATGCTTAAGAAGGTTGAAGATTCCACTAAAAAACTTTTTAATCATTTCCAAAAATACATCCGAATAAAAATGTATGGACTCAAGAAAAAATTATTCTAAATATATATCTTGTAGAATTGCCTTGGATATTTTGAATCAAACTGCTACCAAAACATTTAAAAACAGATTTGAAAGGTTTCCGAATTATAGTTTCCTTTTTATATCCAAATTTTAAAAAAAATGAAAATATATCTATTTGGTCGTAATCACAAAAAAATTGAAAAAATGGATAATAAATATTATAGTATGGTTTCCATAGGGATTTTTCTTCTCATGAAAATTCTTTTAAAATAGCTACGATAATTTTGGCTTTCGATTTAGCTTATTTTCATAATATAACAAACTAAGATATAATTTACGGAAAAATGTATTTGCTTCCCATAGTTTCAAACATTACGACTCTGCATAAAAATCAAAGTTCCAGAACTGCGATTCCGCAGTGGAGATAATGTAATTTTCTTAAGTTTATACACAGCTTAATGGTGAACCAGAAATGTTTTTCTTGCTTCATGTGTGCAGTTTCAAAAAAGTAGTTCCTGCTTACTCAGTATTGCACTTAGTTCAATAATTAAGTGTCTAGTAAAGCCATTTAACTCTTATCTAATGAACCTTGCAGTCTTCTCACTCGTTAAATTTCATCCTTGAACAAACAGTGCATTTTGAGACCATTACAAAGTTTTCAAAGTTTGCCTAACTGTTTTGATTTCTCTTTAAAGATATTAATACTTGGTTGGTTATTAACCAGCGAAATATTAAATTATTTGGTTGGTTATTAACATGAAGTAAATTCAGAACTTAAAATCAAATAATTTTTTTTGAATATGTCTTGTATAAAATATTATCATTTTATGCTAGTGAAATATCAATACAAGAACTTTAGGTAATTAATGAAATAACATAATACTTTTAACCCATATTTGTTGTTTGCATATCTCTAGATTCTCAATAGCCTAGATACGATGCAATTCTAATTTTTAAATCAATCATCTGTCACATCTTGTAAAAAGAAAACAAGAGTCCAAGATTGTAGAACTTTCTCAGATTTAATATTTTAAATTATAATATGTTAAATACAAAATAATAATATATAATATAGTAATATATAACATTTTAAACTACAAAATTTATTATATTGATTGGACATAAGAAAATCTGTAAATATTTCATTTCTCAATTCGTCTGCTCTGTCTGCAAGAATAGTTGATGTTTATAAGTGCAATATAAATTTCTATTCTAGAACATTTGAACAAAAACATTTATTGCATTTTTTTTTTTTTTTTTTGCTCTGAAGAATTATTTCCAAAATGTTTTTCAAACTTCATAAACGATCTCATCTGACGTATTCATCTTAAATTATAGTTCAAGATACAGTTATCGAGGAAAGAGATGGATGCTAAGCTCGATTTTTAATCTCTTGATCTTACATTCTTATTTCAATTTCTCTGAGTTATTATTTTAGTAAAGACGACATACCACATTTTGTTAATATAAGTTGTTGCGTTTATAAAAATTATAGCGATTACATTCTTTTAAATGTAAAGACAAATCGATATTCAGCTCGTTGAGAGATTGTGTTCAAAATTTGATACGAATTTACACATTAGATGTTAAAACCACATACAAAGTTTTATTCACCTAGTTTCGTTGTTATTGTATTCACTTGCATTTGGACAAACTGACAAGCAATCTTCATATGAATAGATTTCGTTCAAAATGTTATAGAACCGCATTCTAAATTTCACTCGACTAGTTCAAAGCATTTTTTATTTACCGTATTGATAGACATATATGATTTCAAAAATATGTTTTTTGGACTCAGGAAGTCTAAAATGAGGAGGTTCGTTAAAAGAAAAAAAATCTAGAACTCAAAGTTTTTGATGATTTCAGTACTATCTCTTTGCGTATTCCATGCACAAGAAAGTGAAAAAATAATATTTGAAGTTAAAAGTAGTGTAAAAAAGTAATTATTATGATATCTAAATATAAACTAACCTACTACATATATCCTAAGTCAACAAACAAAAATTCTTCTTCAATTTAATTTTGGATGAAATGATAGAAAATAACAAGAAATAATTGCAAAACTCTTTATTCAAATATTTAATTTTCTTAATTCAAAATATGAATAAACTTATCATCTATGTACTATTTACACAGTTTCACACTAATTTCATTTTTTGAGATGATAAAGATCATATTGATACAACTGACATAACTGTCAGTAGGAGAATATATGGTTGTAGAATCCTTATCTAAACTATAACATACTTTTCAAATAATTTACTATTTTGTCATTATTTTTTATCTATTTATACACTTATATTTATTATTTGCAAAGAGTATATATTTAAATATCCGATTATGTTAAAAATCCATTTTTGACTGAAAATCACAATTTTTAAATGGTTTATTACTTCAAAGATTGAATCATCACATTTTTTTTAAAAATATTTTTATTTTACATTTACGATAAGTATACGTGAAATAAACGTCATTTTACGTTATCGGAGTAAAACGGAAAAGTAAACAATACTTTAAAAACTCCTTTTTCCTATCTTTTTAGGATATTTATAGTTATTGTTTTTTTATATTTCTTTTCATTTATCATGTATTAGAAAGTATTTTGGAAAATTTTCAGCATGAATTTCTTTGTGTCTGATTACATGGTTCCAAATTTAGTTGCTTCTGAATCACCGAAATATTACGATTTCCTATTCATGTTGTAATTTCTAACGCATGTATGGCATTTAAACATTATTTATCATATTAATTGATAAAATTATATCCATGTTAGTTATCATACATTTTAAATCAAATGACAATAGAAATATTGAAAAACTAGCATGCCAGCTGAATAGCTGAAAGCAATAAATATTAATTAGAATCAAGAAAATGACTAAAAAAATTCGAAAGTTGAAAATTTAAAATGATGAATTACGCTCTATAAAACAAAGGAATAACTTACAAATTTAAGAAGTCCAAACAATTTTTTATAGCTAATTGAAAATTAAAAATATAAATTTTACTTGTGTTTCGCTTTTCACAGTCTTATCTTTCTCGGATTGTGGTAAGTAAATATTCTGTTTCGAAACACGATTATTAACATACTATTTAAAATATTACTCTGAAATATAGCATCCATTATGTTTATATTACTATCTAGATGCTAAAATATAAGTTAACTGATGAGCCCTTGTAATTGTATAGTCCTTTTAAAATTTAAAGAAAAGAACTAAATTCCACAAATAAAATCTATGAATTTACATTTTAATTTGCAAGAACTTTCAGTTATTGCTCAATTTTTGATTCATTTACTAAACAATACATCAATAAATATGTCTGAAAGATATACTTATACTATCCCTTGTTTTTAATAGGAGGTGTTTCAAAAGATCTAATGTAGTGAAAAAAAAAATTCTACACTTTTTAAATATTCGAAAAAAAATATTTAAATTATAATTTTTTTCCAATACATTAAGTTCTTCAATATATTTTACATAAAAATGGAAAATAATATCAAATATCATTGTTTAAAAAGGTTTCCGAACGTAACCGGTTAGCTTTAATCCCTCATTGAAGATAATAAATTAGAAAAAAATATTGCAGGCATAACAGAACTGTTTATAATAGTATATTTAGGTGCAGACTCTTTTACTTTCAGATCTCATACTTGCAGACTTTTCCCAGATAATAATATCGTATTTTCTTCTTCTACTCTATACGGCTAACAGGGGTTATAAAAGAATTGACGGCGAAAGCAAATCATATATCACATTAGTACTTTAATTGACAGTTCATGGATAAAATCTTTAGAAGTTCATGACCTAGAAGGAAAGAACAATGAATTAAAGGTCAAGTTCCAATCAGAAATATCAAGAAATCAATGCATTTCATGTAATCAAAATGAAATGTTGAAATTATTTTAAAAATAAATCATGTTATCAGATTGCAACCAGAATGACAAATATTTTGTGATACATGCAAAGAAATGACTGATTCTCTGATTATACACAAATTATAATCGATTATTTTCAAGAAAATCGTTATCTGTCTATAATATCTAATTTTAAATTATTACAGTTATATTAAAATTATTTATTTTTTCAACTCTAATTCCCAGATTAAGTGTTGATTTTAGTAGAGATTTCGAGGTTTCAGTGCAAAAGCAAGCGCTATTCTTGAAAATAGAAAAAAATCAAGTAATCAAGATTTATTGGTTAAAGTCCAAGCTTGTTTTCCAATAATGTAAGTAACGAATAACTCTTTAAACTGAAAAATTTCAATGTTATTAACTAATTATTTATATGCTTGAAATAGTGAACATTGATTGAGAAGATAAATGATTTTCAATCATTGATAATTTACTTGTTACACATTTTGAAACAAGAGCCTAAGTTGTTTCAAGAATGTACTAAGAATATAAGAGACTGAAAACAATCGTTAAAATTCCATTCAATACGTTTTCTTTGCAGGTAAATTTTACTCAACTGAAAATGGATTTGCATGGATTCCTACAACTAAACAAGTTGCTTTCGATTGCTTGACATTTTCTTTAAACATGCATTTACATGTTCCTTAATCATTTTGGCATTTGTTTTGTGATCATCATCAAATTCGAAATAGGAATTCAAATCCATCAAACATTTCCATGTAAATACATCTGCTTTTGTATAATTCCCTATTGAATTAGAATATGGGGATTAGAATCTTAACTTTTGTCTCAGTTTCCAACTGGTAAAAGAGAAAGATTTCCATTTGTGGAATTGTTTATTGTCAGATTGTTTCACAGAATTGTATAATCTCTTTGCCAGTTTGATTAATGGCAATTGTAAATAAATTGTAACATCGACATTTATCAGGCTATTTCATACTGAAGTTCTTGAATAAATGATTCCTGATTGATAAATATTTTGAATGGAAAATTAAATCGAAGAAACATTTTATTTATCTTATATTTCTGCTTCTTAAATAATAATATTTCTTTGTACCAGTAAATTCTATTGATGTTCAATTTAATTTCACAATTGAAGTATCTGTTTCATAATCAGAAAGAAAATATTTTAATTTTTGCATGATCTTTACTCTCAGAATGAAAGTTGAAATTTATAAAAAAATCAGATTACTATTGAATAAAAGCCATATATTTTACGATAAAAAAATGCAGTAAATGGTATTTGCAGTAACCCTGATCTTTTCTGGCAAATAAACTTTCAAATAAGGTTGAATTTTGGGAATGAACAGTTTAAATATAATGTTTTCTTAGCTCTAATTTTAAGTAATAAACAGTATTAAATCTTAAATATCTTAGTTGAATAAGTAACCTAATCTGATAAGACATAAATGGACTGTTATCCATTGATTCAAATTTCGTAGCAGCCGTAAATTTATCAGATTTATATTGAGAATAGTCTGGGAATGAACTTTTATGAAAACAATATCGAATCCTTTTTTCCATTAAGAAATATCCTTTATACATTATTGGATTTGTATTCTAAAGATACTGTGATATATTTTCCAAGTCCCTCTCTTAAAATCCGTTTTCAAAAGACTTTAAATTTCACAACATCCAATATTTTTACGAATGAAAGTGTCTCAAATATATTTTTCTTTTGTTAGGATTATCAACTTTTGAAAACACAGCACGCATGAAAGATAGTTAAATGCTTTCTGAACTACGGCCAATATATTACGAAAACTGAATATAACCTTATTTTTGAAAATTTTGAATTTTATTTATTTTTGTAGAAACATGCTGTTATAAAGAACGAAGAGGAAAATTTTATCCACACTATAAATAAAATTCTGCAAAGCATTAAGTAAAAACTGTATTTAATACGTTTAATGAAGAAAGGCTTAATAAATCTTACAGTATCAAGAATAATTCATGTATTGTTCTATTAATTTAATTTTTTGCAACATCATTTTTTTAAACGTCATTAAACTTTTATGTTTCGAAACCTGACCATGATTCTCTTGCAAAGAAAAATGAGGGTAAAACAGACTAAACAGAAGTATGCGAAACTTCTAGAATTCCCAAATATTTGAAATTTGCTCATAGAAATTTCTTATTTACTCATTTTTTAAATCAAAAACAATTAACTGTGTGAATTTTTTCATTAAGTTTTATGTCTTTTGAAAAGTTATTTTTTTTATTTGTAAGCTAAAAGTGTATTTCCTGAAATTATTCAAATATCCTTTAACGATGCAATTTATGTTCTTAAATCATGCGATTATCACAAATGTAACGCTTCAGAAAATGGGAAAGCTCTTTGGATAATGATTTCCTATAGACTTAGCTTGAATTTATTCATTATAACGCGTTGTAATATGAAAGAAGACAAATATAACATTTCCAATGCCAAAAGAAATGTTGTCTAGACTGTGTAATTTGATATTGATTTTGTAATTCTATCCATTCAGAAACTGTGAAATAACAGGTGTTATTCTATTTTTCTTGAAAAAAAGTTTTTTTGATATTTTTTTAACGGATTTCTTACTTGTCCAGGTCATACATTTTCGTAATTTTTTTATTACTTTATTAATCATTGAATAACTAAATAATTGATTTATTTCTTTTATAGAGCGCATAATTTCATCTAAAAATAATTTTGCAAGTTACTTTAAACATAAGATCAAACTGAGGATAAAATATATTAAATCAAATTTCATAACAATTCAGAAAGATTTTTCGAAATGGCTCATATTTCATTCAAATCTAAATCCAATGTATAAAGAGGAATGTGTTATTATTGATTTTACTATAAATGGTCCCTTTGTAAGCAATTTTGGTCATACTTTGAATGAAATTCCTAGAATTATTTTTTGAAAGGAAATAATGTCAATTTCTTTTAAAACCTTTTTTCATTAGAGTAGTGAACATAAATGGCACCCTTAACTATTATTGTTGTTAGGAGCAGGAATCAAGCTGGATTAATTGGTGGGCTGGAACTTACTCTTGTAAAGAATTTCAACATTAGAGTGATATATTTGCGTCAATTTAAAAGAAATAATACTTAAAATTACATTTATAAAGAGGAAAACACTTTCAGAATATATTTGCATACAGTCCACAGTCCCTAATCTCCTGGAACATAATAAATAAAAGCATATATACTATACTATTAAAATTTAGTTGGTTTACATATTAGTGCAGGTTATCGTACATACAAAGTTATATGATTCTTCTTAAATAGATGTAAATATCGATGCCAAGTGAAGTGACTAGTTCAAAACATTAATGCAAAACCTTGTGGAAAAAATGATTCGAATCTTATAGCAAAAAGTACGAAATGAAATATGAATTTAGAAATGAATGCAGGATTATTTCACAACGAAAATGCAAAAATTTCTAATATCTATTAAAAGTTCCTTCTCGAAGATTTTCGTAGCAGTTGCACATGAGTACAAAATTATATTTATGAAATATGTTAGAGTTTTCATAGCTAATCTCTGTATCATTTTAAGTGCCGATTTCAAGAATGAACACAAAACTATTTCATATTTTTGGATATATAACTGAAATTAAAACTTTCTGATATTTTTATTTTATCATCTAATAAATACTCGCTTTGTATTTGATGCCTTGATTTTAATGATAAAAGTGTTTCTGAAAAAGACTTCAAATCGTCGTAGTCGTGGCTCCACTTTTCTCACAACGTTTTATCTTCTTTTCTTCTTCACGTTGGATATTGAATTGGAGCATCGTTGAAATGTGCAAGTTCATCCTCTAAAACCAACAGCTAACTATCAGCCAATTGTAATTAAATTTTTCCATCAATCTGCAACATAACACTTGTACCAATTCATAAAATGGTTCTAAATTTCTGACTAAATACTCATTTGAATAAGATTACATAAATGTTTAGATTCATCGTTACCAGGATCATATATGCCTTCAATATGATCACTTCTGGGTATGGGGGACAAGCTGCTTCTAAAACACCAAAAATATATTATATATATAAATGGAAGTGTTCGTCCGCGTGGAACAAAGCATCTGGCTTGTGGGAAGGAGGAATAAAATACCTACTTTATGTTTTTCAGATTGAAACCTTTCTTATTGAGTGCATAGATATAGAAATCATTAGTTTGATTTATAAAGTCTCCTCCTCAAACCCTTGGTAAATCAAATTCAATATGCTGTGTTTTACTTTCAAACTACTATCTAAATTCTTCGGGCTGCGATTGTCTAGTTGGAATATATCTGCTTCGAAATCGAAACAGATTGCATTGGTCTGAGACATGTTAAATATTCTGGGCATAATGTCCACCCGTTTGTGAGGTGCGGAAGTTTAAAGAGGAGCATGTAAGCTCAGGTATCGTCCACCTCATTTGGTCTCGGATCTAATTCTTTAGGTCCGTCTCAAAATAGAGCCTGTGTTACTTCAAAAACGGAACGTTAATACAACTAAGCTAAACTAAACTAAATTTTCTTCACAGAAGAAAAACATTATGTGAGAACTAAGGCTTATTTCATATTATCCGTTTCATACCCAATTAAAAAAGGGAGTATTATATTGAATGCTTTCAATTGCATAGAAATTCACGAAATGGTATAAGAAAGAAATCTATGATACATCAAAATTGAACTGAACTCAAACGGGTTGAGAATAATGGCGGAAAGAATGGAGGCCATTAAACATAACAAAAAAGCTAGTAACAACAAATTATTCTTTCGTCTATAGAATTTTCGAAAAGAACATTATTAATTAAAATATTTAAAACTCTTTTATAAATGCATACAAATAATATGTTATTGTTGTTAAACATTTATTAATATATGTTAAAGAAAAAAATAAAAAATAATTCACATTGACCTGCGTTTAGTGATAAAACTATGATTGCTGGGCATTTAAAAATTATTTTTTCAGTATTTAAAATATAAGAAATTATTTTAAAGACAGTTTTTGTATTGCATACATGTAGTATTTATCTTCAATTTTCAGAGCTAAGAATTATTTTAAAACAAAAGAAAATCATTTTTAACTTGGTCTTCTTATGAAGAAACAGCTGAAAACGTGTACGGCAACACAGAGTAATTGGGAAGGAAATGTCGGGGGATAGAATTGAATAAAATATGTTATTTTCGTGAAAATTGTGTTCTTGGATTAGCAACAAGCGAATGAAACCAAACAATTCAGAATTTCAATTAAAGGAAATAACTGAGTATGCCATACTTGAATGCTATGCATGAAGAAAGACGCGAATTCTTACAATTTCTATACATTCATGAATGCAAAATGATCATATTCATCTTTTAAAATATGATTCAAGAAGTTTTTCTAATAAACAAACTCTCAAATGTTTTTATTGTCATTATGAAAATTTTGCCCTAATGAAGTCCGTTTTATGGTGATATTTTAGAGGATATAATTTATTTATTGTCGCAAAATGTATTAAATGCAGTATAAATACCTCGCAAAATAAAAACATAATTGGTTTTTTTTAGAAAAACGGACATTGCACACACATTATTAAATACAATTTTTATTACTTATAAATTTCTTTTAAAATTAAACATCTATAATTATAAAATTACATTTCCGCATGCATGAACAAATTATATACGCTAATATAAATAAGTGTATACTGCTAATTTATTTCGCAAGTTTGCCGTGTCAAATAATAAGGAGTTCTTATTTGAAGTTAATATTTATTATAAAGGATAAATTATTTTATATTTATATGTAAAAGTCGAATGCATAATTTCTAAAAATGTTATCATGTTTAGTAGCTGAACATTTCTTTAATTAATTTTATGCTTCTATATTTCAGCAATTTTAACATACTTATATCCTAATAATAGCAAGGAAAAGGCAGACTAATTTCAGTCGTGTATTTTCTCTTTCCAATAATCCTGTAATATGCAATGCAGATTGTTTCTTAATAATGTTCCTTAACTTTTTCGAAATAGTATTAAACAAACTTTTTACCAGTCTTGGTTAGTTCATATTACATAATTAGCATCTATTTCATCGGACACACATTCCGATGATATTTAATTAAAGTATATGACTACATAACGATGAAGTAACTTTAGTAATTAGTAATTGATTATGCTACAATATGTTGAGTATTTAATTACAAATTACAGAAATATATGCAGTGAACCTTGCCTCATGTAACAAAAATGAGTTTACCAATAAACTTATGTCTTAAAATTTCTTCTATTTTTTAGTAAATGCAGGATGAAATTTATTTCATTAAGTTTTAATTTTGTTATAAATATCATCAATTTATTTTTCTAAGAAATCGTATTATTTTTCAATAAATATTTTTTCTTGAAGCTCCCCTGTAAATCTTTATTAAGATTTACAGAGAAGAAAGAAGATTTAGTTCTGTACGATATTGCAAATAATCCTCTGTATGTAATCATCGCTTTCTAAATTTCTCTGCAATTTCAAAATATTTTAATTACATGATATATTAAATTACACGAACATTACTGGGCGGCACTATCATCGGATTATGCTAAGTTCTTCTGAATATAGTTTAATAACTGGACTGAATATAGTTTAATAACTTCCGTTGCCTTTTTTGCAAAGGCAACGGAATATAGAATTATTGCTTATTTATAAATGTTCCTAGGCAATAGTCGTATCGTATCATAATTTGTAATAAGTTAAAGTATTTTCAAAAGTGCCAAGAAAAAATTTCCAAATAATTTTGTTTTAAGAAAGTGTACCTATAAATACTTTAGCATACAAATGCCAGGTCTATTTCTTCATATGTTTTATTCATTTCGAAATTCAGACGGAGAAACGTCATATATATTGTTACGAATCTGTGATGTGGCTTCATAGCATAGTTGGTTCCATAGGAGGTTCCAGAGCTTGGCGACAAACTTGGCGACTATTTCGCGATTTGGCGACGAATTTGGCGACAAAATAGATTATACCCGAAACATCGAGAATTTTCCCGATCCGTATAATAGGAACCGAGTTACGCCTCGAACGTTCCTTATTGGTTGAGAGGCTTCTAGCCCCGCCTCCTGAGACCTATAAAAGGAGCAGCCTTGCAGCTGCAGGGGGAGTGCAAGGCGTTCCAGGGATTAGCGGAGCAGCGACGGAGTCAAGCTAGTGCTGAAGCTGTGCGCTACTGTCTGCAGTAGAGTCTTGTTGTATGTTGCTGTGTATGCTGCACGTCTCGGCTGAAGATAATGGTCTTCTGTTCTGTATATAGTTGTCGTCTTTGTGTAAATAAACGTCGTTGTTCCATTTTCTTCTGCCGCCTGCTGATTGAGTGTTCTCCACACCATATAATTCCCACTATCCAAACGAACCCCGGAAATTTCGTAACAATATTATAGCCAATGTAGGTAATTGTAAGTTTCAATTAAACACATTTCACTCTTATACTGTCTAGAACTTATACTTTCTTTCTCTGCTCTTTAAATGTACGGCATATCTAAATAAAATTTCTATTTCGATTCATCTGCCTTTTTCTGTTATTATTTGTTTTTATGTTTGATTTAATTTTAAATGTTTTTATGTTAAAAATCTGCATATGAATTATTGAAGCAAAGAAAAAAAATGTAATTATCTGGTTTCAAGAAGTGGGTTAATTAATTTTATGCAAATATTATGGGGGATATATTAAATTTAAAAATAAATTAAGTGATTAAGACTAATATTATTGAACGTAAGCAAAATATTACATAATACCACAAATAAAACATTCATGCCTTTATATATTGCTAAATAACTGGCAAATCATCTGATTCAATATGCCTAACTTTTGACCATACTTTTGAATCAGATGGGCATAATTTAATTTTGGAAACAAATTATAATCAAAAAATTGAATTATAATTTTTTTTTAAACAAATTGTAATTAAAATGCATTTTTAAATTAATATCATTTAAAAACATACAAAGAAAAAATAGTTCTGAACTTTGGCAATTGACTTTATATTTAAAGGCCTCTTGAAAAGTAAAATTCTTGGGAATAACTCTTCATCGTGTGTGTGAAAGCTTCCTAAGGATAATATCGTTTGAAATCTGAAAGTAAGTCACTGCTTTTCTCATAGAAACCAAGTAAAGAACATTTATGGGTCGGCAGGGAATTAAACTACTTATGTTATATTTCGAACTATGTTATATTTCATTTCAATAAATGGCTGGTAAATTTTTGAAAAACTACAACATATTTTTGTGTTTTATTCGATTAAATAAATTATAAAATATTCATTTCGTGATATTTAACACCCATCACTCGAAGTATTGTTCGCATTACACAGTATTTTCTTACACTCAATTCAGATTTATAATTTCATTTTTCATCGATTTATAAATTTAACATTTTTGAACCGTTATTCAACTAAAAAAATAATAATAATGAATTTAGTGATTTATTGGTGTAAGTAAAATTCCGTTGAAAGCAAAGTGTCTGTAAAATATTTTCTAATAATCTTGAAACGTGGTTCAACAATGAAAATGAGACACGATAAAAGACTCAACAATTGGAACTTCCAAATCAGCCTTTCACGTGCCTTGAGGACATTCGATCTTAGCATCCAACAAACCCATATGTGAAGTGAATAATATTTAGGTATTTGTATTAGGTAGGGATTGTTATCTTTGGAACCCATGTATTCAAAATTTTCTTTCATGACAATATATTTTCATAAAATAAAAGGAAGAAAATTTTAACTGAATTTTAAAACTAAAATATTACGAATATCACCGCGTTTCCTTTCTACATAAAATTTAATTCATTAAATGATCTTATTTCAATTTTATGATTATAAAAATATTATGGATCTATGAAAAATGCATATAAAAGGCTAGAATTATATATTTTGGTCCCAAACAATTCGAGGGATTTTATTATAATATCAGCTTCTGTAGTGAAGCGAAGAATGCTTTTTAACAATCAATCCAAAGTACAAATTTGCAGGAAGTTTTCATCTTTTGACATTTAAAATTCTAACAAAAGAAATTAGGTTCCCCGAATCATAATAAAACCTTCACTATGAGTGATAAATGTAACTTTTGTTTTAGAACGAGACCTGAATAACTAAATATACTATAACAAACAATCCACCGTTCAAAGCAATTTCTCTGGTGTATTTTGAAACTCTGTTGATATATTATATAGTTGTGTTTAACTTTCGAAACAGATGTATTAAAACAAAGCCATTTCTAAATTCAACTTAATAACCAAAACGATGCTCTACCAGTATAGATTTTTTAAAATAGATATCTATCGCAAAAGTAACAGATACAAAAAGAATCTCGTAATTTATATAAGATAAATGTTTATATATTATATTCGTTCATGATTTCTCTAAAAATTCACTGCGTGTAAAATGTTGACAATTTGAAAAAAAATGTAATTTTATTAATAAATTTAAAGCTAGAGCATATGCATTTTTAAATGTTAGTCATTTTGAAATCCTTAGAAAATGTTAAGAAAAGCTTACGAAAGAATTTCCATAAAACATTGCTTTCTTATTCACTTTGTCGACATTTTTACTAATGTACTCAAAAGGGCTGTTTCCTCAAGGGACATTTTTAAGGAAAACTAACCCATATTTGTGTTTTAAAATATCAAAAGTAATTTATAATATCATTTTTTTACAAAATATTTAGAGTATAAGCTAATAAAATTAATATCTTAAAAAGGCATTCCCTGTGACCTCATGATTTACTCTTTACCCATTCATGTCTTTTCTTTCAGCCTTCGTATAGCAATCAGTTTTGCAAAATGCTGAAGTCTGCAATAACATCACATTTTGAAACACCCTGTTTTTTGTTTAAAAGCATTTTTCTACTTTATAGGAATTTAAAAATATTTTAATTGCCAATTTTCCCATTATAGCTTTTATTCTTGGCATTCAATATTTTTAAACTATATAATTTTAATATATAATTTCTTATTTTTTATTAAATAGACTAAATACTAATAATCGGAAAGATGACATTAATGCTTCTTTGTTAAGTCAGTATCTTAAACAACCATTTTAAACCATGATTAAAACGTATTAAATTCACACGTAAATCAGAAATAGAAAGTATTATACGCATGAATAACTACAAATAAAATACAGATTTACGAACTGATTGTTTTGAGTTTGAGAATAATTACTCGACGGGTTATGTTATATAAAGAATTTGCAAATAAAACAAATATTATTTTTTTTTCTAAAGGCAATGAATTTCCATAAAAAATATAAGAAAAAGAATTCTGGCATTTATATATAAGGCTGTAACTTGATAAATGTTCGATAGCGTCAATTAATTTTAAATTATTATAAATGTGTTAAAAATAGAATAATAATTGAAATGTTAATTTATAATTCAAAACCATTCAAAAAATTCTTCTACCTCTACTTACAAGAAATGTCTCATTAATATGTATATTGAAATTCATTTAATCTAGCATGATTAAAATATTTTTATTTTGAATAAAAATGATGTGATAGGAACAAAACATTAGCTCTTGCTTGCCTTTGTTTTGTTTTTTGTTTTTAACTACACTTTCTTGTTCAATAAGGTCAGTATTAAAAAAAATATATTAGTTTTAGACAAAGTATGCAAATATATCTTATTTGGGAAAAATTTCAATGATATACGAAAAGAAAACTAATGATATACTTAAAAAAAAAGAAAAATATCATTCTAGGGAAAAACCTTTGAAATTAACTTTCCCTTAAACACGATATAAGATAAACTGTCAAACAAATTATGGATGTTATCTATGTATGTCTGATTCAAACATCCTCAAAATTTAGTAGCCAATTCTGATTTTTCTATACTGCTTTCCTATCCGACGATGTAAAGCTAAATCATTGCGTCTTTTTATCAGTTAAGGCTTGTTGCAGTTTCATTTCTAATTTCTTGTATGAGTCTTTAGATATAGCTTAGATAATGTCAACGAATAGCGATCGTCCTGTTTTCAGTATATGCTTTCTCATTAGATTGTTTGTAAGGGCATTTCAGATTAAAGGGAACTGGTAACACGAACTGTAATTATCTGAAAAGATTGTTCTTAGAATAATCCTTTCAGTTGTAGCAGACATTTGAACCAAAGATATGCTGTTACTATCATCAGGGGAGAAAAGATAGTCTTATTTCCGTATTTCTCTTTTAAACAATAAGACTGTAGTGACATTTCATTCTTGTTGTATTGTTGACATGTAATCAGTATGATATTTTGTACTTTGACACATATTATTGGGTAGCATATTTCTGTTTATAATTAGAATTGTTATTAGGACTCAAGTTTCACCTTCCATAAAATATTTTGAAATAGCTGTCTTGCATCGTTCCATATTTAATGTTCCTTAAAAATTGGTACTTTCAAGTTTATTATTATCATTTTGATTATAGCTAATATTTTATTAATTAATTCTGAATAACCGGAATGAAAGCAACAACAAATGGTATAATGGTTAATACGTTTGTGAAGATAAATGAGAGAATTAAATTAATTATTTTTAAATTTCCTATCTTAGGACACTCTGTGCAAGGAAAGATTTGAATAACAAAATACAATGTAAGACCAAATGCATAAGAAGAACTAAATGATAATTATTTCTACACTTTTGCCTCAATAATCTTTTAGAAGCAAACACATAAATGTAATAATTAGGCGAGAAATTATCTTTGCAAAATATTTCGCTGTTTTAGTAAATGACTTAAATAGCTTTTAATTATTTTTTATAAATATCATGTATTTTGTATGTATATTTGTTTTTTATAAATATCAGACATGATGATGAGTTAAAATCTATATAGATGATTATGTAAGGCATTAAGTTTCTGTAGTCAATATTTATCAGTTTTGTTGATTTAAAAATAAATATTTTAATCTGCATTTTTGGAAGAAATAAAAATCGACTTCTTGCTTTAACTCTATCGGTACTAGAAGACCCCAACCGTCCGTTCAAGGAGACTACGGTGGGTATAAGAGACGCCTGAATTTCACTAAGAAATTATTCCCCTTTTCTTTTAGTGTGATCGATTGAATTGATAGTGACGCGTGCTTTTTCGTTAGAGATGCTGACCTCATGGGATCTAAGAACAGGGAAGTTTTCTCAGAGCAATCAATGGATGCCCGAGCATACATTTGTTTAATAATCAACAGATAAGCGGAGTCTTCTTTCGTATATCAGCCCCTTAAGAAGACTGGGCTGTCATTGCGGTTATTACGATTATTGAGAGGCTAGAGAATTGTTCTTGTCTTTAAGAGGAACTCAGACGACTCAATTTTCTCAAGTACCTGAATTCGAATGAGAGAGTTAAGTTTAATCGTCATTTGCCTTCATACTTAAATGCTGACCTTTTAAAAATATCAGCATGAAAAACTAATTGCATTTATTTTTATATATCGCATATATATGAATTCTAGCAATTTAATTCTTTAAATTTCTTAAAAGTTTTCAAAAATCAAATTTTTTAGTACTTTCATAGAATGATTAAGGATTCATCGCGTTAATAATAGAAAAGGAATTTTATCATTTGCATTTGTGCTTCTAAAGTTAAAAAAAATATCTATTATATTTTGAAAAGCATATTTGCCAAAGCCCTGTTTTAGATAAAATGCAGAAGTGAAACATGAAGTTTAATCCATTTAACGAAAAATCAAAAAGCTATGTTCTTTCTATTCAAATTTTATTCCAACTAAAAACGGCAAGGTTTATTACTTTCAAAACCATTACCATCATCATTAATTTACTTTACAAAGAAAAAAATGATTAATCTGCTTCACCTTTATACAAACTTGCGTATAATTTTGGAAGGGATTGCTTTTGCAAAAAATCCAAAAGATCTCAAACACATGACGGGAAAGAATGTTTAATTTTATATTTACAGTGAAACATGCATAGGGAACTATATTATTTCCCCCTTTTCTGGATATTAGAATTTCAAATGACGAATGAAATAAAATCACTAATCTTAGTTTTATTGTATTTTCTTCATAGAAATACACAGGAAGAGTATCAAATTGTATTTTATGGCTTAAAATACCATTAAAAAAGATTAATCCTTTATGTTTGTGAAGAAACAGCAAATATTTATTTTGAATAAACACTGAAGAAAACTGAGGAGAGTTTTAGAAATTCAAATATTTTATTTCTTGAGGAAATATTTCTTATGTTTATTACGAATTTAGAATTTGTAGGCATAATATAAAATCAATATCGATTAATATTTCAATGATTCTGTGAATTTTTTATATGTAAGATAGGGTTCTGCTTACAACGTAATAGTAAATTTTTTTCCCTTTGAAATATGCTCATTTTACCGTTAAAAAAAGACTAATAGTAATTAACAGTCGCTGAATAAATAGTTATTAGGAAAATCGATATATCCAAAACTTTTATAATAGATCTAATAAAATTTAAATCGTTGCTAGTAACAGCTTTCTTTTCCAAAATAAAAGCAGCGGGAGTGGTCTCAAGTAAACTTTCTCTTGCACTCTCTAATATATTTACTTGAGTAATATTAATCGTAAGCCATTGGTGTTCACCAGTGGCTTGATAATTATGGAAGAGCCTATAAGCGTGATACGTTCGATGATTTCTTTTCCAACTAGTCGCTGGAATGCAGTTATTAGGCAAGCCCCAAAACACCGAATTCATATTTTGGACCCTTAAAAATCTGCGTATAATTTATTCAAACATACGAACCAAATTTTATCCATCTAGCTCCCTTTGTTTTGTTGCTGTCGCATAGCTATATAACTCATAGTCGAAAAGGGGAACAGATAGAATCCTCTAGTAAGAATGCGGTCGAAATTTGAAAGAAATCAACAATTTTTATATAATGATCATATACCAAATTTCATCAGTTAAGCTAAAAAAGTTTTTGAGTTCACAGACAGACAGGCGGATGGACACAATTTCAAAAATGTGTTTTTCGGATTCAGAGATATCTGAATCGCGGAGATTCTACAAAATCTAACGTTTTTGACATTTATAGTACTTTGTTTTATATACTCCCTCTCCGCAAAAGTTAAACAAATAACATTGTCTGAAAAAAAATTCACTTTCATAAATTCCAATTAAACTATTTTTACTTTAAAAATTCGTTTAACTATTCGTTTATTTCATATAAAAATTTGGTTAATATGTATTATTTTAATTCATTTTCTGCTTCCACTTCCACTTCTACTACTATTATTCCACTTTTAAAATATTATAATTTGTTTTCGCACAAAATATTCATTTACATTCTCATTAGGAATAATTTTTACAATTATTCATTTAAAATTACTTCAAAACCAAGATGAATTTGTTCCATTATCGAATTTTATCCATGATAAATCTTTTAACCATTTAAGAATAAACATGATTGTGACTGACCGAAAGTTAGTGTGCATTTCTACAAAAGGAATCATCAGATCTTTAAAAAAATTTATTCGGGTTTTATAGTTATGTTAGTTCTTGAAAATTTCACATTATTATGTAGATTAAATTTTCCCCGTTTAGAGATTGTAGAAAGTGAATCAATGGATAAAATTCGCTATTTCCAATCGTGGTTTTACTTAATTTTCAGTCGTGTAGATGCAACCTATACTTAAACTTTTTTTCAAAAACTTTTTTTTCTGATAATGTTCCAGCAATAGACAAATAATCCCAAAAGAAATTTAAAGCACTCAATAAAATATGTAAAGAATCTTGAATTCTTAAATGGATTTTGGGCTCAGAAACTACTTGCTTCACTAACAAGACGTTTCATCAGCTAAATGCTTTATCTATTAAATTGAAATTTAATAATTTTTATTAGATTAATAATAGTGTAAAAATAATTGTTTGCATATAAATCCATAATAAAAAATTTGATTAAATTTTATAAGAAAAAATATGGTACGGATAGGATGCTTTTCAACGCATATAAACTAACAGGAACACCTAATTCAATTTTGATTTAAAAAATTCTCTTTATAGCTAGAAAATCAGTGAATATTTTCATAAAATTTCATTTGATATGTGGATTTAACAAAAAATATATTTATTACGGCTTTTAATTAAAGTAATGAAAACTAAATTTTCGCTTCACTGCAAATTTCTTAGAGTATACTGATTTTTTCATCAGATTCATATTTTTAACCTTTATCAACATTATTAAGTATCCTAATAATGCTGTTCAACTGTTTCCGATGCTCTCAGGTGAGTTATTTTAGGATATATATTTTTATTGTCATTTGATACAGCGGGTGTAATTAGAATTAGATTTAACTGCGCTTACATACAACATTACATTTTTAACAATGAAATTAATTTCCAATGCATTTAACATCATTTATAAAACATGTGAAATATTTTTTTTACCTTAAATTCAACACATTAACATTCTTGATTTATTTCTTGAAATATTAATTATGATAAGATCAGGATTATTGTAATTTCTCGTCGAAAATCTACATGACTCAGCTGGTTATCTTTTAGATGAATTGTTCTTATACTAGAAATCTAGTATTAATAATAATTTAAACTTTCCATTTGGATATAGATTCCACTATCATTTTTCAAGCGAAGTCTTGATGATAGATATTTAGCATTTTATTCAATCGATCAACTCCACCAATACCAGAGTTTTATAACTAATCAAATTTAATTTATAATGAATCAAATTTAAACACTATAAAAGCTCCTTCATTTTTTTTGTATTTGGGTTTATCTTTTACTTAACTGGATTCGAAGAAATGAAAATAATAATTAGAAACAGCTGTTATTATTGCTTATTGTAATAACATGTGGCATTGTTTATTGCAGTTTGCATTTGCAACATGTGGAATTATTGTTTTACTGTTATTTTATGTTGTTAATATGTTTTATTATTGTGTATTGTTTTACAATCATTACAGAGTTTTCATACCTGTAGAAAAAAAATAATACATAAAATTCGTAATAAAATCCCCCGGAATACTGATACAAATTAATGTTTCGCCAAAATTGAGGGAAATCCTCTTTTTATTAAATAAAGAATTCTCTATACTCTAAAATACAAACAATTTTCATTTCCTTTACATTTTCAATTTAAATTCATTGTATAAAGACCAAGAAAAGTATTGAGAACTAACTAATATTTCCCACTGGGAATATAAAAATGAAAAATATTTAGTAACTGCGTTTATTATTTATATTATTGTATGTTACGTGTTATAAGGTATGTTACAAATTTTCTATTGGGGATTTTTATAGTCTGTGAAATTTAAAATGTAAAAAAAATTATCTTGTGTATGAACTGCTTGCTATACATTTAGCTATTTTGCCTAAAACATAATATTTTTATCGAGAAATCAACCATCTTTCATTAGCAAATAACTTTTTTTTAAATTAATGGGAATGTATTTCCAGTTCAGCAATCTCAATTGGGGACAATGGTCTGCACACGATTTTAAAACTTGAAGTTCTGTAAAAAAAAAAGAAAAAAAAATGTAATAAAACAGAAAATGCTCTATTTTATATTCACAATGAGCATTTTTTTAGAAAAAAAATGAGGAAAATATAATCTTTTTCATTATACGCTTTGAACTTATGATTAACAGCAAAAAGATAATAAGTACAGATACCAGAAAGCTTTTGTCTTGCAGGCAATAATTATTACGTTGGCTATGTTACATTTATTTCTACCTTATCATCTTTTTTTATATTATATGGATTTCGAGCTTATCAAAGGAAAAAAATATTTGATAGAATATCTCAAATGAGAAATTATGTTTGAAAATATTTAATTCCTTTACTAAAATTTAGATATTTGCCTATTATAATTCATAATTTGTGTGTAAGGCACAGTAGTTGAAAGTAGTAGGAAAGTATTAAAAAGTATCATGAAAGTATTAATATCAAGTATGTAATTCTTGACATATTCCTATGTAAGCAAAAGAATTAAATTCCCTCTCACGCGTGCTTGCAAATGAAAACAAAACGGAAAATAAAATGAAAAAGAACTCGTAAAGTACGTAAGAATTGAATAAATTTTCGTACATATGTGTGAAAATACATTTGTGAGAACGTTTGATTTACACAAGTCTTTTTTTGGGGGGGAGGGGAGATGCTTTCAACTTTGATAACATTTCATTATTTAGAAAATATCTTAGGCCACCTTATACTCCATACCGACAAAAAATTAGTAATAAATAGGTTTTATAAGGTACTATTGAGAAATGATAAGAATATATAACAGAAATATTCCTTAAATATTTATAAATAATATAAGCAGCTTAGTTTACAGAAAACGAAACAGATTTCATGGTCGTATATTAAGTCGGTGTACTTTTTTCACTTTTTTCTATTTATTACAACAGTTTCATAGCAAAAATTACTCTAATATTTAAAACAGAATGATTCTTATTATAGAATCCAAAGGATAATTTTTTCCGACATATTCTATGAGAATTCTAAGTGCTCTTCTTTAATAAAAAAAAGAAAAGAATTCATATCATTTCCAGCTCCTGCCTTTAGTTAATGCGTTAAATCAACATCCGCTGAGTTTAATTGCGAATAAATATATAAGGCCGGATCAAGCAATAATTATTCTAACTAACTACATCTTTCATGGATCTAACAAAAAAAGAATAATGATGTTAATTAATTGGACTCGTGGGGCAGAAATGAAAGTGAGAATTATACTGGCGCAATTTCTAGAGATACTTACCATCTTAATAACATAGTTTTTTTTCTGTTCGTATTTGCTCATATGTGTTTCCAGATAAAAGTGGCAATGGAGATAAGGCTGCCAACCATCCGAAATTATGTCTGAGTAATGCATTAAATTTGAGTATCAAAGAATTATTATTAGTGTGCTTCTTGAAATTTCATGTGCATCATCAAGCATGTATTAAACATTTGTTTCATTTCATAAATTACTTTGAGATAACTTCAAATCTTGTTGTAGCCCTGTGAAAAGGAAAATATTTCTAGAAAGGTTATTTATTTGTAGAAAATATTACTTGATGCATTTTACATAAAATTCTCAATTCATGGTTGTTTTTAAATATAATTATGTACTTTATTTGGCATTTCATTCACTAATATTTTGGCTGTTGATTTCTGGTTTTGATATCGTTTGAATTTTGCATAAATAGAACAAACGAATAGTAACAAACGAATTTCTGAAAGACGCCAAGAGTACAAATTAATTGCATTAAAATGGAGTATATTGCTGTGTTTCTTGATTTTAAATAAAACTTTAATAACATTGCAAAATATAGGCACATTTTCTTGTATTAATTAGGATGTTGTAATTAATATGCACTTTAAATTTTATTCTAATTCGTAGAGCTAGTTTTAAAAAGAGTAGTTGATAATATGTAAAAATAATGATTTTATAAAAAACTACAAATTTTAAAACATGAATAGTTGGCCAAACAGAATAAAATAAATTAATTTATAATTCAAAAATCTTACATTTATGCCTGTAATTCTTTATCATATTACTATTTAGTTAATTAATTACTAATCATATTACTATTTAGTTAATTAATTAGTTAATCATATTACTATTTAGTTAAATTAATGAATGAAAAAAATTATTCGTTTTGCTTAAAGGCTCGAACTTAAGACCACCAAAAGGAAGCGCAATCAACATGCCACTCTATCAATCAAGCCACTCATCCCTTGTACATCGTAGCAATCTTAGATTCTTAACACCATAAAAAATGTTTCGGACGCGAAGGAAATCTGGATCGAAATGCACAATGCTAAGCATACGGATGGTATCTGCGCATGTACAAGGCATCGACCCTTAAAACTTATATTAAATTTAAAGATATTTTCACATTAAATTTTATTTTAGGAAGTATGGAAAGGGATGGATTTTGTAGTAAATATAGTATAAGCACGGATAAAAGTTATAAATAAAAATATATGCGAAAATGAATATAAAAATTATAAGTTCTGCTTCCAGACTCGAACACAAGACCACCAAAAAGAAGATCAAACAAACATGCGACTCTATCCACCATTCCACGCATCCCTCGTACAACGTAGCAATCTTAGATTCTTAACACCATAAAAAATACTTCGGACGCGAAGGAAATCTGGATCGAAATGCACAATGCTAAGCATACTGATGGTATCTGCGCATGTGCAAGGCTTCGACCCTTAAAATTTATATTAAATTTAAAGATATTTTCACATTAAATTTTATTTTAGGAAATATGGAAAGTTATGGATTTTGTAGTAAATATAGTATAAGCACGGATAAAAGTTATATATAAAAATATATGAAATTAATGAATGAAAAAAATTATTCGTTTTGCTTAAAGGCTCGAACTTAAGACCACCAAAAAGAAGCGCAATCAACATGCCACTCTATCAATCAAGCCACTCATCCCTTGTACATCGTAGCAATCTTAGATTCTTAACACCATAAAAAATGTTTCGGACGCGAAGGAAATCTGGATCGAAATGCACAATGCTAAGCATACGGATGATATCTGCGCATGTGCAAGACATCGACCCTTAAATTTGTGATTAAATTTAAAGATATTTTCATATTAAATTATATTTTAGGAAGTATGAAAATGGATGGAATTTGTATTAAATATAGAATAAGCACGGAGAAAAGTTATAAATAAAAATATATAAGAAAATGAATATAAAAATTATAAGTTCTGCTTCCAGACTCGAACACAAGACCACCAAAAAGAAAAGCAAACAAACATGCGACTCTATCCATCATTCCACGCATCCCTCGTACAACGTAGCAATCTTAGATTCTTAACACCATAAATAAATTTTCGAACGCGAAGGAAATCTGGATCGAAATGCACAATGCTAAGCATACGGATGATATCTGCGCATGTGCAAGACATCGACCCTTAAATTTGTGATTAAATTTAAAGATATTTTCATATTAAAGTTTATTTTAGGACGTATGAAAATGGATGGAATTTGTATTAAATATAGAATAAGCACGGAGAAAAGTTATAAATAAAAATATATAAGAAAATGAATATAAAAATTATAAGATCTGCTTCCAGACTCGAACACAAGACCACCAAAAAGAAAAGCAAACAAACATGCGACTCTATCCACCATTCCACGCATCCCTCGTAGAACGTAGCAATCTTAGATTCTTAACACCATAAAAAATGTTTCGGACGCGAAGGAAATCTGGATCGAAATGCACTATGCTAAGCATACGGATAATATCTGCGCATATGCAAGACAACGACCCTTAAATTTGCTTTTAAATTTAAAGATATTTTCATATTAAATTTTATTTTAGGAAGTATGAAAATGGATGGAATTTGTATTAAATATAGAATAAGCACGGAGAAAAGTTATAAATAAAAATATATACGAAAATGAATATAAAAATTATAAGTTCTGCTTCCAGACTCGAACACAAGACCACCAAAAAGAAGAGCAAACAAACATGCGACTCTATCCACCATTCCACGCATCCCTCGTACAACGTAGCAATCTTAGATTCTTAACACCATAAAAAATACTTCGGACGCGAAGGAAATCTGGATCGAAATGCACAATGCTAAGCATACGGATGGTATCTGCGCATGTGCAAGGCATCGACCCTTAAAATTTAAATTAAATTTAAAGATATTTTCATATTAAATTTTATTTTAGGAAGTATGAAAATGGATGGAATTTGTATTAAATATAGAATAAGCACGGAGAAAAGTTATAAATAAAAATATATACGAAAATGAATATAAAAATTATAAGTTCTGCTTCCAGACTCGAACACAAGACCACCAAAAAGAAGAGCAAACAAACATGCGACTCTATCCACCATTCCACGCATCCCTCGTACAACGTAGCAATCTTAGATTCTTAACACCATAAAAAATACTTCGGACGCGAAGGAAATCTGGATCGAAATGCACAATGCTAAGCATACGGATGGTATCTGCGCATGTGCAAGGCATCGACCCTTAAAATTTATATTAAATTTAAAGATATTTTCATATTAAATTTTATTTTCGGAAGTATGAAAATGGATGGAATTTGTATTAAATATAGAATAAGCACGGAGAAAAGTTATAAATAAAAATATATACGAAAATGAATATAAAAATTATAAGATCTGCTTCCAGACTCGAACACAAGACCACCAAAAAGAAAAGCAAACAAACATGCGACTCTATCCACCATTCCACGCATCCCTCGTAGAACGTAGCAATCTTAGATTCTTAACACCATAAAAAATGTTTCGGACGCGAAGGAAATCTGGATCGAAATGCACTATGCTAAGCATACGGATAATATCTGCGCATGTGCAAGACAACGACCCTTAAATTTGCTTTTAAATTTAAAGATATTTTCATATTAAATTTTATTTTAGGAAGTATGAAAATGGATGGAATTTGTATTAAATATAGAATAAGCACGGAGAAAAGTTATAAATAAAAATATATGCGAAAATGAATATAAAAATTATAAGTTCTGCTTCCAGACTCGAACACAAGACCACCAAAAAGAAGAGCAAACAAACATGCGACTCTATCCACCATTCCACGCATCCCTCGTACAACGTAGCAATCTTAGATTCTTAACACCATAAAAAATACTTCGGACGCGAAGGAAATCTGGATCGAAATGCACAATGCTAAGCATACTGATGGTATCTGCGCATGTGCAAGGCTTCGACCCTTAAAATTTATATTAAATTTAAAGATATTTTCACATTAAATTTTATTTTAGGAAATATGGAAAGTTATGGATTTTGTAGTAAATATAGTATAAGCACGGATAAAAGTTATATATAAAAATATATGAAATTAATGAATGAAAAAAATTATTCGTTTTGCTTAAAGGCTCGAACTTAAGACCACCAAAAAGAAGCGCAATTAACATGCCACTCTATCAATCAAGCCACTCATCCCTTGTACATCGTAGCAATCTTAGATTCTTAACACCATAAAAAATGTTTCGGACGCGAAGGAAATCTGGATCGAAATGCACAATGCTAAGCATACGGATGATATCTGCGCATGTGCAAGACATCGACCCTTAAATTTGTGATTAAATTTAAAGATATTTTCATATTAAATTATATTTTAGGAAGTATGAAAATGGATGGAATTTGTATTAAATATAGAATAAGCACGGAGAAAAGTTATAAATAAAAATATATAAGAAAATGAATATAAAAATTATAAGTTCTGCTTCCAGACTCGAACACAAGACCACCAAAAAGAAAAGCAAACAAACATGCGACTCTATCCATCATTCCACGCATCCCTCGTACAACGTAGCAATCTTAGATTCTTAACACCATAAATAAATTTTCGAACGCGAAGGAAATCTGGATCGAAATGCACAATGCTAAGCATACGGATGATATCTGCGCATGTGCAAGACATCGACCCTTAAATTTGTGATTAAATTTAAAGATATTTTCATATTAAATTTTATTTTAGGAAGTATGAAAATGGATGGAATTTGTATAAATATAGAATAAGCACGGAGAAAAGTTATAAATAAAAATATATACGAAAATGAATATAAAAATTATAAGTTCTGCTTCCAGACTCAAACACAAGACCACTAAAAAGAAGAGCAAACAAACATGCGACTCTATCCACCATTCCACGCATCCCTCGTACAACGTAGCAATCTTAGATTCTTAACACCATAAAAAATACTTCGGACGCGAAGGAAATCTGGATCGAAATGCACAATGCTAAGCATACGGATGGTATCTGCGCAGGTGCAAGGCATCGACCCTTAAAATTTAAATTAAATTTAAAGATATTTTCATATTAAATTTTATTTTAGGAAGTATGAAAATGGATGGAATTTGTATTAAATATAGAATAAGCACGGAGAAAAGTTATAAATAAAAATATATACGAAAATGAATATAAAAATTATAAGTTCTGCTTCCAAACTCGAACACAAGACCACCAAAAAGAAGAGCAAACAAACATGCGACTCTATCCACCATTCCACGCATCCCTCGTACAACGTAGCAATCTTAGATTCTTAACACCATAAAAAATACTTCGGACGCGAAGGAAATCTGGATCGAAATGCACAATGCTAAGCATACGGATGGTATCTGCGCATGTGCAAGGCATCGACCCTTAAAATTTATATTAAATTTAAAGATATTTTCATATTAAATTTTATTTTCGGAAGTATGAAAATGGATGGAATTTGTATTAAATATAGAATAAGCACGGAGAAAAGTTATAAATAAAAATATATACGAAAATGAATATAAAAATTATAAGATCTGCTTCCAGACTCGAACACAAGACCACCAAAAAGAAAAGCAAACAAACATGCGACTCTATCCACCATTCCACGCATCCCTCGTAGAACGTAGCAATCTTAGATTCTTAACACCATAAAAAATACTTCGGACGCGAAGGAAATCTGGATCGAAATGCACAATGCTAAGCATACGGATGGTATCTGCGCATGTGCAAGGCATCGACCCTTAAAATTTATATTAAATTTAAAGATATTTTCACATTAAATTTTATTTTAGGAAGTATGGAAAGTTATGGATTTTGTAGTAAATATAGTATAAGCACGGATAAAAGTTATATATAAAAATATATGAAATTAATGAATGAAAAAAATTATTCGTTTTGCTTCCAGGCTCGAACTCAAGACCACCAAAAAGAAGCGCAATCAACATGCCACTCTATCAATCAAGCCACTCATCCCTTGTACATCGTAGCAATCTTAGATTCTTAACACCATAAATAAAGTTTCGGATGTAAAGGAAATCTGGATCGAAATGCACAATGCTAAGCATACGGATGATATCTGCGCATGTGCAAGACATCGACCCTTAAATTTGTGATTAAATTTAAAGATATTTTCATATTAAAGTTTATTTTAGGACGTATGAAAATGGATGGAATTTGTATTAAATATAGAATAAGCACGGAGAAAAGTTATAAATAAAAATATATAAGAAAATGAATATAAAAATTATAAGATCTGCTTCCAGACTCGAACACAAGACCACCAAAAAGAAAAGCAAACAAACATGCGACTCTATCCACCATTCCACGCATCCCTCGTAGAACGTAGCAATCTTAGATTCTTAACACCATAAAAAATGTTTCGGACGCGAAGGAAATCTGGATCGAAATGCACTATGCTAAGCATACGGATAATATCTGCGCATATGCAAGACAACGACCCTTAAATTTGCTTTTAAATTTGAAGATATTTTCATATTAAATTTTATTTTAGGAAGTATGAAAATGGATGGAATTTGTATTAAATATAGAATAAGCACGGAGAAAAGTTATAAATAAAAATATATACGAAAATGAATATAAAAATTATAAGTTCTGCTTCCAGACTCGAACACAAGACCACCAAAAAGAAGAGCAAACAAACATGCGACTCTATCCACCATTCCACGCATCCCTCGTACAACGTAGCAATCTTAGATTCTTAACACCATAAAAAATACTTCGGACGCGAAGGAAATCTGGATCGAAATGCACAATGCTAAGCATACGGATGGTATCTGCGCATGTGCAAGGCATCGACCCTTAAAATTTAAATTAAATTTAAAGATATTTTCATATTAAATTTTATTTTAGGAAGTATGAAAATGGATGGAATTTGTATTAAATATAGAATAAGCACGGAGAAAAGTTATAAATAAAAATATATACGAAAATGAATATAAAAATTATAAGATCTGCTTCCAGACTCGAACACAAGACCACCAAAAAGAAAAGCAAACAAACATGCGACTCTATCCACCATTCCACGCATCCCTCGTAGAACGTAGCAATCTTAGATTCTTAACACCATAAAAAATGTTTCGGACGCGAAGGAAATCTGGATCGAAATGCACTATGCTAAGCATACGGATAATATCTGCGCATGTGCAAGACAACGACCCTTAAATTTGCTTTTAAATTTAAAGATATTTTCATATTAAATTTTATTTTAGGAAGTATGAAAATGGATGGAATTTGTATTAAATATAGAATAAGCACGGAGAAAAGTTATAAATAAAAATATATACGAAAATGAATATAAAAATTATAAGTTCTGCTTCCAGACTCGAACACAAGACCACCAAAAAGAAGAGCAAACAAACATGCGACTCTATCCACCATTCCACGCATCCCTCGTACAACGTAGCAATCTTAGATTCTTAACACCATAAAAAATACTTCGGACGCGAAGGAAATCTGGATCGAAATGCACAATGCTAAGCATACGGATGGTATCTGCGCATGTGCAAGGCATCGACCCTTAAAATTTAAATTAAATTTAAAGATATTTTCATATTAAATTTTATTTTAGGAAGTATGAAAATGGATGGAATTTGTATTAAATATAGAATAAGCACGGAGAAAAGTTATAAATAAAAATATATACGAAAATGTATATAAAAATTATAAGTTCTGCTTCCAGACTCGAACACAAGACCACCAAAAAGAAGAGCAAACAAACATGCGACTCTATCCACCATTCCACGCATCCCTCGTACAACGTAGCAATCTTAGATTCTTAACACCATAAAAAATACTTCGGACGCGAAGGAAATCTGGATCGAAATGCACAATGCTAAGCATACGGATGGTATCTGCGCATGTGCAAGGCATCGACCCTTAAAATTTATATTAAATTTAAAGATATTTTCATATTAAATTTTATTTTCGGAAGTATGAAAATGGATGGAATTTGTATTAAATATAGAATAAGCACGGAGAAAAGTTATAAATAAAAATATATACGAAAATGAATATAAAAATTATAAGATCTGCTTCCAGACTCGAACACAAGACCACCAAAAAGAAAAGCAAACAAACATGCGACTCTATCCACCATTCCACGCATCCCTCGTAGAACGTAGCAATCTTAGATTCTTAACACCATAAAAAATGTTTCGGACGCGAAGGAAATCTGGATCGAAATGAACAATGCTAAGCATACGGATGGTATCTGCGCATGTGCAAGGCATCGACCCTTAAAATTTATATTAAATTTAAAGATATTTTCACATTAAATTTTATTTTAGGAAGTATGGAAAGTTATGGATTTTGTAGTAAATATAGTATAAGCACGGATAAAAGTTATATATAAAAATATATGAAATTAATGAATGAAAAAAATTATTCGTTTTGCTTAAAGGCTCGAACTTAAGACCACCAAAAGGAAGCGCAATCAACATGCCACTCTATCAATCAAGCCACTCATCCCTTGTACATCGTAGCAATCTTAGATTCTTAACACCATAAAAAATGTTTCGGACGCGAAGGAAATCTGGATCGAAATGCACAATGCTAAGCATACGGATGGTATCTGCGCATGTACAAGGCATCGACCCTTAAAACTTATATTAAATTTAAAGATATTTTCACATTAAATTTTATTTTAGGAAGTATGGAAAGGGATGGATTTTGTAGTAAATATAGTATAAGCACGGATAAAAGTTATATATAAAAATATATGAAATTAATGAATGAAAAAAATTATTCGTTTTGCTTCCAGGCTCGAACTCAAGACCACCAAAAAGAAGCGCAATCAACATGCCACTCTATCAATCAAGCCACTCATCCCTTGTACATCGTAGCAATCTTAGATTCTTAACACCATAAATAAAGTTTCGGATGTAAAGGAAATCTGGATCGAAATGCACAATGCTAAGCATACGGATGATATCTGCGCATGTGCAAGACATCGACCCTTAAATTTGTGATTAAATTTAAAGATATTTTCATATTAAATTTTATTTTAGGAAGTATGAAAATGGATGGAATTTGTATTAAATATAGAATAAGCACGGAGAAAAGTTATAAATAAAAATATATGCGAAAATGAATATAAAAATTATAAGTTCTGCTTCCAGACTCGAACACAAGACCACCAAAAAGAAGAGCAAACAAACATGCGACTCTATCCACCATTCCACGCATCCCTCGTACAACGTAGCAATCTTAGATTCTTAACACCATAAAAAATACTTCGGACGCGAAGGAAATCTGGATCGAAATGCACAATGCTAAGCATACTGATGGTATCTGCGCATGTGCAAGGCTTCGACCCTTAAAATTTATATTAAATTTAAAGATATTTTCACATTAAATTTTATTTTAGGAAATATGGAAAGTTATGGATTTTGTAGTAAATATAGTATAAGCACGGATAAAAGTTATATATAAAAATATATGAAATTAATGAATGAAAAAAATTATTCGTTTTGCTTAAAGGCTCGAACTTAAGACCACCAAAAAGAAGCGCAATCAACATGCCACTCTATCAATCAAGCCACTCATCCCTTGTACATCGTAGCAATCTTAGATTCTTAACACCATAAAAAATGTTTCGGACGCGAAGGAAATCTGGATCGAAATGCACAATGCTAAGCATACGGATGATATCTGCGCATGTGCAAGACATCGACCCTTAAATTTGTGATTAAATTTAAAGATATTTTCATATTAAATTATATTTTAGGAAGTATGAAAATGGATGGAATTTGTATTAAATATAGAATAAGCACGGAGAAAAGTTATAAATAAAAATATATAAGAAAATGAATATAAAAATTATAAGTTCTGCTTCCAGACTCGAACACAAGACCACCAAAAAGAAAAGCAAACAAACATGCGACTCTATCCATCATTCCACGCATCCCTCGTACAACGTAGCAATCTTAGATTCTTAACACCATAAATAAATTTTCGAACGCGAAGGAAATCTGGATCGAAATGCACAATGCTAAGCATACGGATGATATCTGCGCATGTGCAAGACATCGACCCTTAAATTTGTGATTAAATTTAAAGATATTTTCATATTAAATTTTATTTTAGGAAGTATGAAAATGGATGGAATTTGTATAAATATAGAATAAGTACGGAGAAAAGTTATAAATAAAAATATATACGAAAATGAATATAAAAATTATAAGTTCTGCTTCCAGACTCAAACACAAGACCACTAAAAAGAAGAGCAAACAAACATGCGACTCTATCCACCATTCCACGCATCCCTCGTACAACGTAGCAATCTTAGATTCTTAACACCATAAAAAATGTTTCGGACGCGAAGGAAATCTGGATCGAAATGCACAATGCTAAGCATACGGATGGTATCTGCGCATGTAGAAGGCATCGCCCCTTAAAATTTATATTAAATTTAAAGATATTTTCACATTAAATTTTATTTTAGGAAGTATGGAAAGGGATGGATTTTGTAGTAAATATAGTATAAGCACGGATAAAAGTTATATATAAAAATATATGAAATTAATGAATGAAAAAAATTATTCGTTTTGCTTCCAGGCTCGAACTCAAGACCACCAAAAAGAAGCGCAATCAACATGCCACTCTATCAATCAAGCCACTCATCCCTTGTACATCGTAGCAATCTTAGATTCTTAACACCATAAATAAAGTTTCGGATGTAAAGGAAATCTGGATCGAAATGCACAATGCTAAGCATACGGATGATATCTGCGCATGTGCAAGACATCGACCCTTAAATTTGTGATTAAATTTAAAGATATTTTCATATTAAATTTTATTTTAGGAAGTATGAAAATGGATGGAATTTGTATTAAATATAGAATAAGCACGGAGAAAAGTTATAAATAAAAATATATAAGAAAATGAATATAAAAATTATAAGTTCTGCTTCCAGACTCGAACACAAGACCACCAAAAAGAAAAGCAAACAAACATGCGACTCTATCCACCATTCCACGCATCCCTCGTTCAACGTAGCAATCTTAGATTCTTAACACCATAAATAAATTTTCGGACGCGAAGGAAATCTGGATGGAAATGCACAATGCTAAGCATACGGATGGTATCTGCGCATGTGCAAGGCATCGACCCTTAAATTTGTGATTAAATTTAAAGATATTTTCATATTAAATTTTATTTTAGGAAGTATTTAAATGGATGGAATTTGTATTAAATATAGAATAAGCACGGAGAAAAGTTATAAATAAAAATATATAAGAAAATGAATATAAAAATTATAAGTTCTGCTTCCAGACTCGAACACAAGACCACCAAAAAGAAAAGCAAACAAACATGCGACTCTATCCACCATTCCACGCATCCCTCGTTCAACGTAGCAATCTTAGTTTCTTAACACCATAAAAAATGTTTCGGACGCGAAGGAAATCTGGATCGAAATGCACAAAGCTAATCATACGGATGGTATCTGCGCATGTGCAAGGCATCGACCCTTAAAATTTCTATTAAATTTAAAGATATTTTCACATTAAATTTTATTTTAGGAAGTATGGAAAGTGATGGATTTTGTAGTAAATATAGTATAAGCACGGATAAAAGTTATATATAAAAATATATGAAATTAATGAATGAAAAAAATTATTCGTTTTGCTTCCAGGCTCGAACTCAAGACCACTAAAAAGGAGCGCAATCAACATGCGACTCTATCCATCAAGCCACTCATCCCTTGTACATCGAAGCAATCTTAGATTCTTAACACCATAAATAAAGTTTCGGATGTAAACTAAATCTGGATCGAAATGCACAATGCTAAGCATACGGATGATATCTGCGCATGTGCAAGACATCGACCCTTAAATTTGTGATTAAATTTAAAGATATTTTCATATTTAATTTTATTTTAGAAAGTATGAAAATGGATGGAATTTGTATTAAATATAGAATAAGCACGGAGAAAAGTTATAAATAAAAATATATAAGAAAATGAATATAAAAATTATAAGTTCTGCTTCCAGACTCGAACACAAGACCACCAAAAAGAAGAGCAAACAAACATGCGACTCTATCCACCATTCCACGCATCCCTCGTACAACGTACCAATCTTAGATTCTTAACACCATAAATAAAGTTTCGGACGCGAAGGAAATCTGGATCGAAATGCACAATGCTAAGCATACGGATGGTATGTGCGCATGTGCAAGGCATCGAACCTTAAAATTTCTATTAAATTTAAAGATATTTTCATATTAAATTTTATTTTAGGAAGTATGAAAATGGATGGAATTTGTATTAAATATAGAATAAGCACGGAGAAAAGTTATAAATAAAAATATATACGAAAATGAATATACAAATTATAAGTTCTGCTTCCAGACTCGAACACAAGACCACCAAAAAGAAGAACAAATAAACATGCCACTCTATCCACCATTCCACGCATCCCTCGTGCAAAGTAGCAATCTTAGATTCTTAACACCATAAAAGTGTTTCGGACGCGAAGGAAATCTGGATCGAAATGCACAATGCTAAGCATACGGATGGTATCTGCGTATGTGCAAGGCATCGACCCTTAAAATTTATATTAAATTTAAAGATATTTTCACATTTAATTTTATTTTAGGATTATGGAAAGGGATGGATTTTGTAGTAAATATAGTATAAGCACGGATAAAAGTTATATATAAAAATATATGAAATTAATGAATGAAAAAAATTATTCGTTTTGCTTCCAGCTCGAACTCAAGACCACCAAAACGAAGCGCAATCAACATGCCACTCTATCAATCAAGCCACTCATCCCTTGTACATCGTAGCAATCTTAGATTCTTAACAACATAAATAAAGTTTCGGATGTAAAGGAAATCTGGATCAAAATGCACAATGCTAAGCATACGGATGATATCTGCGCATGTGCAAGACATCGACCCTTAAATTTGTGATTAAATTTAAAGATATTTTCATATTTAATTTTATTTTAGGAAGTATGAAAATGGATGGAATTTGTATTAAATATAGAATAAGCACGGAGAAAAGTTATAAATAAAAATATATAAGAAAATGAATATAAAAATTATAAGTTCTGCTTCCAGACTCGAACACAAGACCACCAAAAAGAAGAGCAAACAAACATGCGACTCTATCCACCATTCCACGCATCCCTCGTACAACGTACCAATATTAGATTCTTAACACCATAAATAAAGTTTCGGACGCGAAGGAAATCTGGATCGAAATGCACAATGCTAAGCATACGGATGGTATGTGCGCATGTGCAAGGCATCGAACCTTAAAATTTCTATTAAATTTAAAGATATTTTCATATTAAATTTTATTTTAGGAAGTATGAAAATGGATGGAATTTGTATTAAATATAGAATAAGCACGGAGAAAAGTTATAAATAAAAATATATACGAAAATGAATATAAAAATTATAAGTTCTGCTTCCAGACTCGAACACAAGACCACCAAAAAGAAGAGCAAACAAACATGCGACTCTATCCACCATTCCACGCATCCCTCGTACAACGTAGCAATCTTAGATTCTTAACACCATAAAAAATACTTCGGACGCGAAGGAAATCTGGATAGAAATGCACAATGCTAAGCATACGGATGGTATCTGCGCATGTGCAAGGCATCGACCCTTAAAATTTAAATTAAATTTAAAGAGGTTTTCATATTAAATTTTATTTTAGGAAGTATGAAAATGGATGGAATTTGTATTAAATATAGAATAAGCACGGAGAAAAGTTATAAATAAAAATATATACGAAAATGAATATAAAAATTATAAGTTCTGCTTCCAGACTCGAACACAAGACCACCAAAAAGAAGAGCAAACAAACATGCGACTCTATCCACCATTCCACGCATCCCTTGTACAACGGAGCAATCTTGGATTTTTAACACCATAAAAAATACTTCGGACGCGAAGGAAATCTGGATCGAAATGCACAATGCTAAGCATACGGATGGTATCTGCGCATGTGCAAGGCATCGACCCTTAAAATTTATATTAAATTTAAAGATATTTTCATATTAAATTTTATTTTAGGAAGTAAGAAAATGGATGGAATTTGTATTAAACATAGAATAAGCACGGAGAAAAGTTATAAATAAAAATATATAAGAAAAGGAATATAAAAATTATAAGTTCTGCTCCAGACTCGAACACAAGACCACCAAAAAGAAGAGCAAACAAACATGCGACTCTATCCACCATTCCACGCATCCCTCGTAGAACGTAGCAATCTTAGATTCTTAACACCATAAATAAAGTTTCGGACGCGAAGGAAATCTGGATCGAAATGCACAATGCTAAGCATACGGATGGTATGTGCGCATGTGCAAGGCATCAAACCTTAAAATTTCTATTAAATTTAAAGATATTTTCATATTAAATTTTATTTTAGGAAGTATGAAAATGGATGGAATTTGTATTAAATATAGAATAAGCACGGAGAAAAGTTATAAATAAAAATATATAAGAAAATGAATATAAAAATTATAAGTTCTGCTTCCAGACTCGAACACAAGACCACCAAAAAGAAGAGCAAACAAACATGCGACTCTATCCACCATTCCACGCATCCCTCGTGCAACGTAGCAATCTTAGATTCTTAACACCATAAAAAATACTTCGGACGCGAAGGAAATCTGGATCGAAATGCACAATGCTAAGCATACGGATGGTATCTGCGCATGTGCAAGGCATCGACCCTTAAAATTTATATTAAATTTAAAGATATTTTCATATTAAATTTTATTTTAGGAAGTATGAAAATGGATGGAATTTGTATTAAATATAGAATAAGCACGGAGAAAAGATATAAATAAAAATATATAAGAAAAGGAATATAAAAATTATAAGTTCTGCTTCCAGACTCGAACACAAGACCACCAAAAAGAAGAGCAAACAAACATGCGACTCTATCCACCATTCCACGCATCCCTCGTAGAACGTAGCAATCTTAGATTCTTAACACCATAAATAAAGTTTCGGACGCGAAGGAAATCTGGATCGAAATGCACAATGCTAAGCATACGGATGGTATGTGCGCATGTGCAAGGCATCAAACCTTAAAATTTCTATTAAATTTAAAGATATTTTCATATTAAATTTTATTTTAGGAAGTATGAAAATGGATGGAATTTGTATTAAATATAGAATAAGCACGGAGAAAAGTTATAAATAAAAATATATACGAAAATGAATATAAAAATTATAAGTTCTGCTTCCAGACTCGAACTCAAGACCACCAAAAAGAAGCGCAATCAACATGCGACTCTATCCATCAAGCCACTCATCCCTACTACATCGTAGCAATCTTAGATTCTTAACACCATAAATAAAGTTTCGGATGTAAACTAAATCTGGATCGAAATGCACAATGCTAAGCATACGGATGATATCTGCGCATGTGCAAGACATCGACCCTTAAATTTGTGATTAAATTTAAAGATATTTTCATATTAAATTTTATTTTAGGAAGTATGAAAATGGATGGAATTTGTATTAAATATAGAATAAGCACGGAGAAAAGTTATAAATAAAAATATATAAGAAAATGAATATAAAAATTATAAGTTCTGCTTCCAGACTCGAACACGAGACCACCAAAAAGAAGAGCAAACAAACATGCGACTCTATCCACCATTCCACGCATCCCTCGTACAACGTAGCAATCTTAGATTCTTAACACCATAAATAAATTTTCGGACGCGAAGGAAATCTGGATCGAAATGCACAATGCTAAGCATACGGATGGTATCTGCGCATGTGCAAGGCATCGAACCTTAAAATTTCTATTAAATTTAAAGATATTTTCATATTAAATTTTATTTTAGGAAGTATGAAAATGGATGGAATTTGTATTAAATATAGAATAAGCACGGAGAAAAGATATAAATAAAAATATATAAGAAAATGAATATAAAAATTATAAGTTCTTCTTCCAGACTCGAACTCAAGACCACCAAAAAGAAGCGCAATCAACATGCGACTCTATCCATCAAGCCACTCATCCCTTGTACATCGTAGCAATATTAGATTCTTAACACCATAAATAAAGTTTCGGATGTAAACTAAATCTGGATCGAAATGCACAATGCTTAGCATACGGATGATATCTGCGCATGTGCAAGACATCGACCCTTAAATTTGTGATTAAATTTAAAGATTTTTTCATATTAAATTTTATTTTAGGAAGTATGAAAATGGATGGAATTTGTATTAAATATAGAATAAGCACGGAGAAAAGTTATAAATAAAAATATATAAGAAAATGAATATAAAAATTATAAGTTCTGCTTCCAGACTCGAACACAAGACCACCAAAAAGAAGAGCAAACAAACATGCGACTCTATCCACCATTCCACGCATCCCTCGTACAACGTAGCAATCTTAGATACTTAACACCATAAATGAAGTTTCGGACGCGAAGGAAATCTGGATCGAAATGCACAATGCTAAGCATACGGATGGTATGTGCGCATGTGAAGACATCGACCCTTAAATTTGTGATTAAATTTAAAGATATTTTCATATTAAATTTTATTTTAGGAAGTATGAAAATGGATGGAATTTGTATTAAATATAGAATAAGCACGGAGAAAAGTTATAAATAAAAATATATAAGAAAATGAATATAAAAATTATAAGTTCTGCTTCCAGACTCGAACACAAGACCACCAAAAAGAAAAGCAAACAAACATGCGGCTCTATCCACCATTCCACGCATCCCTCGTTCAACGTAGCAATCTTAGATTCTTAACAGCATAAAAAATGTTTCGGACGCGAAGGAAATCTGGATCGAAATGCACAAAGCTAAGCATACGGATGGTATCTGCGCGTGTGCAAGGCATCGACTCTTAAAATTTATATTAAATTTAAAGATATTTTCACATTAAATTTTATTTTAGGAAGTATGGAAAGGGATGGATTTTGTAGTAAATATAGTATAAGCACGGATAAAAGTTATATATAAAAATATATGAAATTAATGAATGAAAAAAATTATTCGTTTTGCTTCCAGGCTCGAACGCAAGACCACCAAAAAGAAGCGCAATCAACATGCGACTCTATCCATCAAGCCATTCATCCCTTGTAAATCGTAGCAATCTTAGATTCTTAACACCATAAATAAAGTTTCGGATGTAAACTAAATCTGGATCGAAATGCACAATGCTTAGCATACGGATGATATCTGCGCATGTGCAAGACATCGACCCTTAAATTTGTGATTAAATTTAAAGATATTTTCATATTAAATTTTTTTTTAGGAAGTATGAAAATGGATGGAATTTGTATTAAATATAGAATAAGCACGGAGAAAAGTTATAAATAAAAATATATAAGAAAATGAATACAAAAATTATAAGTTCTGCTTCCAGACTCGAACACAAGACCACCAAAAAGAAGAGCAAACAAACATGCGACTCTATCCACCATTCCACGCATCCCTCGTGCAACGTAGCAATCTTAGATTCTTAACACCATAAAAAATACTTCGGACGCGAAGGAAATCTGGATCGAAATGCACAATGCTAAGCATACGGATGGTATCTGCGCATGTGCAAGGCATCGACCCTTAAAATTTAAATTAAATTTAAAGATGTTTTCATATTAAATTTTATTTTAGGAAGTATGAAAATGGATGGAATTTGTATTAAATATAGAATAAGCACGGAGAAAAGTTATAAATAAAAATATATACGAAAATGAATATAAAAATTATAAGTTCTGCTTCCAGACTCGAACACAAGACCACCAAAAAGAAGAGCAAACAAACATGCGACTCTATCCACCATTCCACGCATCCCTCGTACAACGTAGCAATCTTGGATTCTTAACACCATAAAAAATACTTCGGACGCGAAGGAAATCTGGATCGAAATGCAGAATGCTAAGCATACGGATGGTATCTGCGCATGTGCAAGGCATCGACCCTTAAAATTTATATTAAATTTAAAGATATTTTCATATTAAATTTTATTTTAGGAAGTATGAAAATGGATGGAATTTGTATTAAATATAGAATAAGCACGGAGAAAAGTTATAAATAAAAATATATAAGAAAAGGAATATAAAAATTATAAGTTTTGCTTCCAGACTCGAACACAAGACCACCAAAAAGAAGAGCAAACAAACATGCGACTCTATCCACCATTCCACGCATCCCTCGTAGAACGTAGCAATCTTAGATTCTTAACACCATAAATAAAGTTTCGGACGCGAAGGAAATCTGGATCGAAATGCACAATGCTAAGCATACGGATGGTATGTGCGCATGTGCAAGGCATCAAACCTTAAAATTTCTATTAAATTTAAAGATATTTTCATATTAAATTTTATTTTAGGAAGTATGAAAATGGATGGAATTTGTATTAAATATAGAATAAGCACGGAGAAAAGTTATAAAAAAAAATATATACGAAAATGAATATAAAAATTATAAGTTCTGCTTCCAGACTCGAACTCAAGACCACCAAAAAGAAGCGCAATCAACATGCGACTCTATCCATCAAGCCACTCATCCCTACTACATCGTAGCAATCTTAGATTCTTAACACCATAAATAAAGTTTCGGATGTAAACTAAATCTGGATCGAAATGCACAATGCTAAGCATACGGATGATATCTGCGCATGTGCAAGACATCGACCCTTAAATTTGTGATTAAATTTAAAGATATTTTCATATTAAATTTTATTTTAGGAAGTATGAAAATGGATGGAATTTGTATTAAATATAGAATAAGCACGGAGAAAAGTTATAAATAAAAATATATAAGAAAATGAATATAAAAATTATAAGTTCTGCTTCCAGACTCGAACACGAGACCACCAAAAAGAAGAGCAAACAAACATGCGACTCTATCCACCATTCCACGCATCCCTCGTACAACGTAGCAATCTTAGATTCTTAACACCATAAATAAATTTTCGGACGCGAAGGAAATCTGGATCGAAATGCACAATGCTAAGCATACGGATGGTATCTGCGCATGTGCAAGGCATCGAACCTTAAAATTTCTATTAAATTTAAAGATATTTTCATATTAAATTTTATTTTAGGAAGTATGAAAATGGATGGAATTTGTATTAAATATAGAATAAGCACGGAGAAAAGTTATAAATAAAAATATATAAGAAAATGAATATAAAAATTATAAGTTCTGCTTCCAGACTCGAACACAAGACCACCAAAAAGAAGAGCAAACCAACATGCGACTCTATCCACCATTCCACGCATTCCTCGTACAACGTAGCAATCTTAGATTCTTAACACCATAAATAAAGTTTCGGACGCGAAGGAAATCTGGATCGAAATGCACAATGCTAAGCATACGGATGGTATGTGCGCATGTGAAGACATCGACCCTTAAATTTGTGATTAAATTTAAAGATATTTTCATATTAAATTTTATTTTAGGAAGTATGAAAATGGATGGAATTTGTATTAAATATAGAATAAGCACGGAGAAAAGTTATAAATAAAAATATATAAGAAAATGAATATAAAAATTATAAGTTCTGCTTCCAGACTCGAACACAAGACCACCAAAAAGAAAAGCAAACAAACATGCGACTCTATCCACCATTCCACGCATCCCTCGTTCAACGTAGCAATCTTAGATTCTTAACAGCATAAAAAATGTTTCGGACGCGAAGGAAATATGGATCGAAATGCACAAAGCTAAGCATACGGATGGTATCTGCGCGTGTGCAAGGCATCGACCCTTAAAATTTATATTAAATTTAAAGATATTTTCACATTAAATTTTATTTTAGGAAGTATGGAAAGGGATGGATTTTGTAGTAAATATAGTATAAGCACGGATAAAAGTTATATATAAAAATATATGAAATTAATGAATGAAAAAAATTATTCGTTTTGCTTCCAGGCTCGAACTCAAGACCACCAAAAAGAAGCGCAATCAACATTCGACTCTATCCATCAAGCCACTCATCCCTCGTTCATCGTAGCAATCTTAGATTCTTAACACCATAAATAAAGTTTCGGATGTAAACTAAATCTGGATCGAAATGCACAATGCTTAGCATTCGGAGGATATCTGCGCATGTGCAAGACATCGACCCTTAAATTTGTGATTAAATTTAAAGATATTTTCATATTAAATTTTATTTTAGGAAGTATGAAAATGGATGGAATTTGTATTAAATATAGAATAAGCACGGAGAAAAGATATAAATAAAAATATATAAGAAAATGAATATAAAAATTATAAGTTCTTCTTCCAGACTCGAACTCAAGACCACCAAAAAGAAGCGCAATCAACATGCAGCTCTATCCACCATTCCACGCATCCCTCGTACAACGTAGCAATCTTAGATTCTTAACACCATAAATAAATTTTCGGATGTAAACTAAATCTGGATCGAAATGCACAATGCTTAGCATACGGATGATATCTGCGCATGTGCAAGACATCGACCCTTAAATTTGTGATTAAATTTAAAGATTTTTTCATATTAAATTTTATTTTAGGAAGTATGAAAATGGATGGAATTTGTATTAAATATAGAATAAGCACGGAGAAAAGTTATAAATAAAAATATATAAGAAAATGAATATAAAAATTATAAGTTCTGCTTCCAGACTCGAACACAAGACCACCAAAAAGAAGAGCAAACAAACATGCGACTCTATCCACCATTCCACGCATCCCTCGTACAACGTAGCAATCTTAGATACTTAACACCATAAATGAAGTTTCGGACGCGAAGGAAATCTGGATCGAAATGCACAATGCTAAGCATACGGATGGTATGTGCGCATGTGAAGACATCGACCCTTAAATTTGTGATTAAATTTAAAGATATTTTCATATTAAATTTTATTTTAGGAAGTATGAAAATGGATGGAATTTGTATTAAATATAGAATAAGCACGGAGAAAAGTTATAAATAAAAATATATAAGAAAATGAATATAAAAATTATAAGTTCTGCTTCCAGACTCGAACACAAGACCACCAAAAAGAAAAGCAAACAAACATGCGACTCTATCCACCATTCCACGCATCCCTCGTTCAACGTAGCAATCTTAGATTCTTAACAGCATAAAAAATGTTTCGGACGCGAAGGAAATCTGGATCGAAATGCACAAAGCTAAGCATACGGATGGTATCTGCGCGTGTGCAAGGCATCGACTCTTAAAATTTATATTAAATTTAAAGATATTTTCACATTAAATTTTATTTTAGGAAGTATGGAAAGGGATGGATTTTGTAGTAAATATAGTATAAGCACGGATAAAAGTTATATATAAAAATATATGAAATTAATGAATGAAAAAAATTATTCGTTTTGCTTCCAGGCTCGAACGCAAGACCACCAAAAAGAAGCGCAATCAACATGCGACTCTATCCATCAAGCCATTCATCCCTTGTAAATCGTAGCAATCTTAGATTCTTAACACCATAAATAAAGTTTCGGATGTAAACTAAATCTGGATCGAAATGCACAATGCTTAGCATACGGATGATATCTGCGCATGTGCAAGACATCGACCCTTAAATTTGTGATTAAATTTAAAGATATTTTCATATTAAATTTTTTTTTAGGAAGTATGAAAATGGATGGAATTTGTATTAAATATAGAATAAGCACGGAGAAAAGTTATAAATAAAAATATATAAGAAAATGAATACAAAAATTATAAGTTCTGCTTCCAGACTCGAACACAAGACCACCAAAAAGAAGAGCAAACAAACATGCGACTCTATCCACCATTCCACGCATCCCTCGTGCAACGTAGCAATCTTAGATTCTTAACACCATAAAAAATACTTCGGACGCGAAGGAAATCTGGATCGAAATGCACAATGCTAAGCATACGGATGGTATCTGCGCATGTGCAAGGCATCGACCCTTAAAATTTAAATTAAATTTAAAGATGTTTTCATATTAAATTTTATTTTAGGAAGTATGAAAATGGATGGAATTTGTATTAAATATAGAATAAGCACGGAGAAAAGTTATAAATAAAAATATATACGAAAATGAATATAAAAATTATAAGTTCTGCTTCCAGACTCGAACACAAGACCACCAAAAAGAAGAGCAAACAAACATGCGACTCTATCCACCATTCCACGCATCCCTCGTACAACGTAGCAATCTTGGATTCTTAACACCATAAAAAATACTTCGGACGCGAAGGAAATCTGGATCGAAATGCAGAATGCTAAGCATACGGATGGTATCTGCGCATGTGCAAGGCATCGACCCTTAAAATTTATATTAAATTTAAAGATATTTTCATATTAAATTTTATTTTAGGAAGTATGAAAATGGATGGAATTTGTATTAAATATAGAATAAGCACGGAGAAAAGTTATAAATAAAAATATATAAGAAAAGGAATATAAAAATTATAAGTTTTGCTTCCAGACTCGAACACAAGACCACCAAAAAGAAGAGCAAACAAACATGCGACTCTATCCACCATTCCACGCATCCCTCGTAGAACGTAGCAATCTTAGATTCTTAACACCATAAATAAAGTTTCGGACGCGAAGGAAATCTGGATCGAAATGCACAATGCTAAGCATACGGATGGTATGTGCGCATGTGCAAGGCATCAAACCTTAAAATTTCTATTAAATTTAAAGATATTTTCATATTAAATTTTATTTTAGGAAGTATGAAAATGGATGGAATTTGTATTAAATATAGAATAAGCACGGAGAAAAGTTATAAAAAAAAATATATACGAAAATGAATATAAAAATTATAAGTTCTGCTTCCAGACTCGAACTCAAGACCACCAAAAAGAAGCGCAATCAACATGCGACTCTATCCATCAAGCCACTCATCCCTACTACATCGTAGCAATCTTAGATTCTTAACACCATAAATAAAGTTTCGGATGTAAACTAAATCTGGATCGAAATGCACAATGCTAAGCATACGGATGATATCTGCGCATGTGCAAGACATCGACCCTTAAATTTGTGATTAAATTTAAAGATATTTTCATATTAAATTTTATTTTAGGAAGTATGAAAATGGATGGAATTTGTATTAAATATAGAATAAGCACGGAGAAAAGTTATAAATAAAAATATATAAGAAAATGAATATAAAAATTATAAGTTCTGCTTCCAGACTCGAACACGAGACCACCAAAAAGAAGAGCAAACAAACATGCGACTCTATCCACCATTCCACGCATCCCTCGTACAACGTAGCAATCTTAGATTCTTAACACCATAAATAAATTTTCGGACGCGAAGGAAATCTCGATCGAAATGCACAATGCTAAGCATACGGATGGTATCTGCGCATGTGCAAGGCATCGAACCTTAAAATTTCTATTAAATTTAAAGATATTTTCATATTAAATTTTATTTTAGGAAGTATGAAAATGGATGGAATTTGTATTAAATATAGAATAAGCACGGAGAAAAGTTATAAATAAAAATATATAAGAAAATGAATATAAAAATTATAAGTTCTGCTTCCAGACTCGAACACAAGACCACCAAAAAGAAGAGCAAACCAACATGCGACTCTATCCACCATTCCACGCATTCCTCGTACAACGTAGCAATCTTAGATTCTTAACACCATAAATAAAGTTTCGGACGCGAAGGAAATCTGGATCGAAATGCACAATGCTAAGCATACGGATGGTATGTGCGCATGTGAAGACATCGACCCTTAAATTTGTGATTAAATTTAAAGATATTTTCATATTAAATTTTATTTTAGGAAGTATGAAAATGGATGGAATTTGTATTAAATATAGAATAAGCACGGAGAAAAGTTATAAATAAAAATATATAAGAAAATGAATATAAAAATTATAAGTTCTGCTTCCAGACTCGAACACAAGACCACCAAAAAGAAAAGCAAACAAACATGCGACTCTATCCACCATTCCACGCATCCCTCGTTCAACGTAGCAATCTTAGATTCTTAACAGCATAAAAAATGTTTCGGACGCGAAGGAAATATGGATCGAAATGCACAAAGCTAAGCATACGGATGGTATCTGCGCGTGTGCAAGGCATCGACCCTTAAAATTTATATTAAATTTAAAGATATTTTCACATTAAATTTTATTTTAGGAAGTATGGAAAGGGATGGATTTTGTAGTAAATATAGTATAAGCACGGATAAAAGTTATATATAAAAATATATGAAATTAATGAATGAAAAAAATTATTCGTTTTGCTTCCAGGCTCGAACTCAAGACCACCAAAAAGAAGCGCAATCAACATTCGACTCTATCCATCAAGCCACTCATCCCTCGTTCATCGTAGCAATCTTAGATTCTTAACACCATAAATAAAGTTTCGGATGTAAACTAAATCTGGATCGAAATGCACAATGCTTAGCATTCGGAGGATATCTGCGCATGTGCAAGACATCGACCCTTAAATTTGTGATTAAATTTAAAGATATTTTCATATTAAATTTTATTTTAGGAAGTATGAAAATGGATGGAATTTGTATTAAATATAGAATAAGCACGGAGAAAAGATATAAATAAAAATATATAAGAAAATGAATATAAAAATTATAAGTTCTTCTTCCAGACTCGAACTCAAGACCACCAAAAAGAAGCGCAATCAACATGCAGCTCTATCCACCATTCCACGCATCCCTCGTACAACGTAGCAATCTTAGATTCTTAACACCATAAATAAATTTTCGGACGCGAAGGAAATCTGGATCGAAATGCACAATGCTAAGCATACGGATGGTAACTGCGCATGTGCAAGGCATCGAACCTTAAAATTTCTATTAAATTTAAAGATATTTTCATATTAAATTTTATTTTAGGAAGTATGAAAATGGATGGAATTTGTATTAAATATAGAATAAGCACGGAGAAAAGATATAAATAAAAATATATAAGAAAATGAATATAAAAATTATAAGTTCTTCTTCCAGACTCGAACTCAAGACCACCAAAAAGAAGCGCAATCAACATGCGACTCTATCCATCAAGCCACTCATCCCTTGTACATCGTAGCAATATTAGATTCTTAACACCATAAATAAAGTTTCGGATGTAAACTAAATCTGGATCGAAATGCACAATGCTTAGCATACGGATGATATCTGCGCATGTGCAAGACATCGACCCTTAAATTTGTGATTAAATTTAAAGATTTTTTCATATTAAATTTTATTTTAGGAAGTATGAAAATGGATGGAATTTGTATTAAATATAGAATAAGCACGGAGAAAAGTTATAAATAAAAATATATAAGAAAATGAATATAAAAATTATAAGTTCTGCTTCCAGACTCGAACACAAGACCACCAAAAAGAAGAGCAAACAAACATGCGACTCTATCCACCATTCCACGCATCCCTCGTACAACGTAGCAATCTTAGATTCTTAACACCATAAATGAAGTTTCGGACGCGAAGGAAATCTGGATCGAAATGCACAATGCTAAGCATACGGATGGTATGTGCGCATGTGAAGACATCGACCCTTAAATTTGTGATTAAATTTAAAGATATTTTCATATTAAATTTTATTTTAGGAAGTATGAAAATGGATGGAATTTGTATTAAATATAGAATAAGCACGGAGAAAAGTTATAAATAAAAATATATAAGAAAATGAATATAAAAATTATAAGTTCTGCTTCCAGACTCGAACACAAGACCACCAAAAAGAAAAGCAAACAAACATGCGACTCTATCCACCATTCCACGCATCCCTCGTTCAACGTAGCAATCTTAGATTCTTAACAGCATAAAAAATGTTTCGGACGCGAAGGAAATCTGGATCGAAATGCACAAAGCTAAGCATACGGATGGTATCTGCGCGTGTGCAAGGCATCGACTCTTAAAATTTATATTAAATTTAAAGATATTTTCACATTAAATTTTATTTTAGGAAGTATGGAAAGGGATGGATTTTGTAGTAAATATAGTATAAGCACGGATAAAAGTTATATATAAAAATATATGAAATTAATGAATGAAAAAAATTATTCGTTTTGCTTCCAGGCTCGAACGCAAGACCACCAAAAAGAAGCGCAATCAACATGCGACTCTATCCATCAAGCCATTCATCCCTTGTAAATCGTAGCAATCTTAGATTCTTAACACCATAAATAAAGTTTCGGATGTAAACTAAATCTGGATCGAAATGCACAATGCTTAGCATACGGATGATATCTGCGCATGTGCAAGACATCGACCCTTAAATTTGTGATTAAATTTAAAGATATTTTCATATTAAATTTTTTTTTAGGAAGTATGAAAATGGATGGAATTTGTATTAAATATAGAATAAGCACGGAGAAAAGTTATAAATAAAAATATATAAGAAAATGAATATAAAAATTATAAGTTCTGCTTCCAGACTCGAACACAAGACCACCAAAAAGAAGAGCAAACAAACATGCGACTCTATCCACCATTCCACGCATCCCTCGTGCAACGTAGCAATCTTAGATTCTTAACACCATAAAAAATACTTCGGACGCGAAGGAAATCTGGATCGAAATGCACAATGCTAAGCATACGGATGGTATCTGCGCATGTGCAAGGCATCGACCCTTAAAATTTAAATTAAATTTAAAGATGTTTTCATATTAAATTTTATTTTAGGAAGTATGAAAATGGATGGAATTTGTATTAAATATAGAATAAGCACGGAGAAAAGTTATAAATAAAAATATATACGAAAATGAATATAAAAATTATAAGTTCTGCTTCCAGACTCGAACACAAGACCACCAAAAAGAAGAGCAAACAAACATGCGACTCTATCCACCATTCCACGCATCCCTCGTACAACGTAGCAATCTTGGATTCTTAACACCATAAAAAATACTTCGGACGCGAAGGAAATCTGGATCGAAATGCAGAATGCTAAGCATACGGATGGTATCTGCGCATGTGCAAGGCATCGACCCTTAAAATTTATATTAAATTTAAAGATATTTTCATATTAAATTTTATTTTAGGAAGTATGAAAATGGATGGAATTTGTATTAAATATAGAATAAGCGCGGAGAAAAGTTATAAATAAAAATATATAAGAAAAGGAATATAAAAATTATAAGTTTTGCTTCCAGACTCGAACACAAGACCACCAAAAAGAAGAGCAAACAAACATGCGACTCTATCCACCATTCCACGCATCCCTCGTAGAACGTAGCAATCGTAGATTCTTAACACCATAAATAAAGTTTCGGACGCGAAGGAAATCTGGATCGAAATGCACAATGCTAAGCATACGGATGGTATGTGCGCATGTGCAAGGCATCAAACCTTAAAATTTCTATTAAATTTAAAGATATTTTCATATTAAATTTTATTTTAGGAAGTATGAAAATGGATGGAATTTGTATTAAATATAGAATAAGCACGGAGAAAAGTTATAAAAAAAAAATATATACGAAAATGAATATAAAAATTATAAGTTCTGCTTCCAGACTCGAACTCAAGACCACCAAAAAGAAGCGCAATCAACATGCGACTCTATCCATCAAGCCACTCATCCCTACTACATCGTAGCAATCTTAGATTCTTAACACCATAAATAAAGTTTCGGATGTAAACTAAATCTGGATCGAAATGCACAATGCTAAGCATACGGATGATATCTGCGCATGTGCAAGACATCGACCCTTAAATTTGTGATTAAATTTAAAGATATTTTCATATTAAATTTTATTTTAGGAAGTATGAAAATGGATGGAATTTGTATTAAATATAGAATAAGCACGGAGAAAAGTTATAAATAAAAATATATAAGAAAATGAATATAAAAATTATAAGTTCTGCTTCCAGACTCGAACACGAGACCACCAAAAAGAAGAGCAAACAAACTTGCGACTCTATCCACCATTCCACGCATCCCTCGTACAACGTAGCAATCTTAGATTCTTAACACCATAAATAAATTTTCGGACGCGAAGGAAATCTGGATCGAAATGCACAATGCTAAGCATACGGATGGTATCTGCGCATGTGCAAGGCATCGAACCTTAAAATTTCTATTAAATTTAAAGATATTTTCATATTAAATTTTATTTTAGGAAGTATGAAAATGGATGGAATTTGTATTAAATATAGAATAAGCACGGAGAAAAGTTATAAATAAAAATATATAAGAAAATGAATATAAAAATTATAAGTTCTGCTTCCAGACTCGAACACAAGACCACCAAAAAGAAAAGCAAACAAACATGCGACTCTATCCACCATTCCACGCATCCCTCGTTCAACGTAGCAATCTTAGATTCTTAACAGCATAAAAAATGTTTCGGACGCGAAGGAAATCTGGATCGAAATGCACAAAGCTAAGCATACGGATGGTATCTGCGCGTGTGCAAGGCATCGACCCTTAAAATTTATATTAAATTTAAAGATATTTTCACATTAAATTTTATTTTAGGAAGTATGGAAATGGATGGATTTTGTAGTAAATATAGTATAAGCACGGATAAAAGTTATATATAAAAATATATGAAATTAATGAATGAAAAAAATTATTCGTTTTGCTTCCAGGCTCGAACTCAAGACCACCAAAAAGAAGCGCAATCAACATTCGACTCTATCCATCAAGCCACTCATCCCTTGTACATCGTAGCAATCTTAGATTCTTAACACCATAAATAAAGTTTCGGATGTAAACCAAATCTGGATCGAAATGCACAATGCTTAGCATTCGGAGGATATCTGCGCATGTGCAAGACATCGACCCTTAAATTTGTGATTAAATTTAAAGATATTTTCATATTAAATTTTATTTTAGGAAGTATGAAAATGGATGGAATTTGTATTAAATATAGAATAAGCACGGAGAAAAGATATAAATAAAAATATATAAGAAAATGAGTATAAAAATTATAAGTTCTTCTTCCAGACTCGAACTCAAGACCACCAAAAAGAAGCGCAATCAACATGCAGCTCTATCCACCATTCCACGCATCCCTCGTACAACGTAGCAATCTTAGATTCTTAACACCATAAATAAATTTTCGGACGCGAAGGAAATCTGGATCGAAATGCACAATGCTAAGCATACGGATGGTAACTGCGCATGTGCAAGGCATCGAACCTTAAAATTTCTATTAAATTTAAAGATATTTTCATATTAAATTTTATTTTAGGAAGTATGAAAATGGATGGAATTTGTATTAAATATAGAATAAGCACGGAGAAAAGTTATAAATAAAAATATATAAGAAAATGAATATAAAAATTATAAGTTCTGCTTCCAGACTCGAACACGAGACCACCAAAAAGAAGAGCAAACAAACATGCGACTCTATCCACCATTCCACGCATCCCTCGTACGAAGTAGCAATCTTAGATTCTTAACACCATAAATAAATTTTCGGACGCGAAGGAAATCTGGATCGAAATGCACAATGCTAAGCATACGGATGGTATCTGCGCATGTGCAAGGCATCGAACCTTAAAATTTCTATTAAATTTAAAGATATTTTCATATTAAATTTTATTTTAGGAAGTATGAAAATGGATGGAATTTGTATTAAATATAGAATAAGCACGGAGAAAAGTTATAAATAAAAATATATACGAAAATGAATATAAAAATTATAAGTTCTGCTTCCAGACTCGAACTCAAGACCACCATAAAGAAGCGCAATCATCATGCGACTCTATCCATCAAGCCACTCATCCCTTGTACATCTTAGCAATCTTAGATTCTTAACACCATAAATAAAGTTTCGGACGCGAAGGAAATCTGGATCGAAATGCACAATGCTAAGCATACGGATGGTATGTGCGCATGTGAAGACATCGACCCTTAAATTTGTGATTAAATTTAAAGATATTTTCATATTAAATTTTATTTTAGGAAGTATGAAAATGGATGGAATTTGTATTAAATATAGAATAAGCACGGAGAAAAGTTATAAATAAAAATATATAAGAAAATGAATATAAAAATTATAAGTTCTGCTTCCAGACTCGAACACAAGACCACCAAAAAGAAAAGCAAACAAACATGCGACTCTATCCACCATTCCACGCATCCCTCGTTCAACGTAGCAAACTTAGATTCTTAACAGCATAAAAAATGTTTCGGACGCGAAGGAAATCTGGATCGAAATGCACAAAGCTAAGCATACGGATGGTATCTGCGCGTGTGCAAGGCATCGACCCTTAAAATTTATATTAAATTTAAAGATATTTTCACATTAAATTTTATTTTAGGAAGTATGGAAAGGGATGGATTTTGTAGTAAATATAGTATAAGCACGGATAAAAGTTATATATAAAAATATATGAAATTAATGAATGAAAAAAATTATTCGTTTTGTTTCCAGGCTCGAACTCAAGACCACCAAAAAGAAGCCCAATCAACATGCGACTCTATCCATCAAGCCATTCATCCCTTGTACATCGTAGCAATCTTAGATTCTTAACACCATAAATAAAGTTTCGGATGTAAACTAAATCTGGATCGAAATGCACAATGCTTAGCATACGGATGATATCTGCGCATGTGCAAGACATCGACCCTTAAATTTGTGATTAAATTTAAAGATATTTTCATATTAAATTTTATTTTAGAAAGTATGAAAATGGATGGAATTTGTATTAAATATAGAATAAGCACGGAGAAAAGTTATAAATAAAAATATATAAGAAAATGAATATAAAAATTATAAGTTCTGCTTCCAGACTCGAACACCAGACCACCAAAAAGGAGAGCAAACAAACATGCGACACTATCCACCATTCCACGCATCCCTCGTACGACGTAGCAATCTTAAATTCTTAACACCATAAATAAATTTTCTAACGCGAAGGAAATCTGGATCGAAATGCACAATGCTAAGCATACGGATGGTATCTGCGCATGTGCAAGGCATCGAACCTTAAAATTTCTATAAAATTTAAAGATATTTTCATATTAAATTTTATTTTAGGAAGTATGAAAATGGATGGAATTTGTATTAAATATAGAATAAGCACGGAGAAAAGTTATAAATAAAAATATATAAGAAAATGAATATAAAAATTATAAGTTCTGCTTCCAGACTCGAACACGAGACCACCAAAAAGAAGAGCAAACAAACATGCGACTCTATCCACCATTCCACGCATCACTCGTACAACGTAGCAATCTTAGATTCTTAACACCATAAATAAATTTTCGGACTTGAAGGAAATCTGGATCGAAATGCACAATGCTAAGCATACGGATGGTATGTGCGCATGTGCAAGGCATCGAACCTTAAAATTTCTATTAAATTTAAAGATATTTTCATATTAAATTTTATTTAAGGATGTATGAAAATGGATGGAATTTGTATTAAATATAGAATAAGCACGGAGAAAAGTTATAAATAAAAATATATAAGAAAATGAATATAAAAATTATAAGTTCTGCTTCCAGACTCGAACACGAGACCACCAAAAAGAAGAGCAAACAAACATGCGACTCTATCCACCATTCCACGCATCCCTCGTACAACGTAGCAATCTTAGATTCTTAACACCATAAATAAATTTTCGGACGAAGGAAATCTGGATCGAAATGCACAATGCTAAGCATACGGATGGTATGTGCGCATGTGCAAGGCATCGAACCTTAAAATTTCTATTAAATTTAAAGATATTTTCATATTAAATTTTATTTTAGGAAGTATGAAAATGGATGGAATTTGTATTAAATATAGAATAAGCACGGAGAAAAGTTATAAATAAAAATATATAAGAAAATGAATATAAAAATTATAAGTTCTGCTTCCAGACTCGAACACCAGACCACCAAAAAGGAGAGCAAACAAACATGCGACACTATCCACCATTCCACGCATCCCTCGTACGACGTAGCAATCTTAAATTCTTAACACCATAAATAAATTTTCTAACGCGAAGGAAATCTGGATCGAAATGCACAATGCTAAGCATACGGATGGTATCTGCGCATGTGCAAGGCATCGAACCTTAAAATTTCTATAAAATTTAAAGATATTTTCATATTAAATTTTATTTTAGGAAGTATGAAAATGGATGGAATTTGTATTAAATATAGAATAAGCACGGAGAAAAGTTATAAATAAAAATATATAAGAAAATGAATATAAAAATTATAAGTTCTGCTTCCAGACTCGAACACGAGACCACCAAAAAGAAGAGCAAACAAACATGCGACTCTATCCACCATTCCACGCATCACTCGTACAACGTAGCAATCTTAGATTCTTAACACCATAAATAAATTTTCGGACTTGAAGGAAATCTGGATCGAAATGCACAATATAAGCATACGGATGGTATGTGCGCATGTGCAAGGCATCGAACCTTAAAATTTCTATTAAATTTAAAGATATTTTCATATTAAATTTTATTTTAGGAAGTATGAAAATGGATGGAATTTGTATTAAATATAGAATAAGAACGGAGAAAAGTTATAAATAAAAATATATACGAAAATGAATATAAAAATTATAAGTTCTGCTTCCAGACTCGAACACCAGACCACCAAAAAGAAGAGCAAACAAACATGCGACTCTATCCACCATTCCACGCATCCCTCGTACGACGTAGCAATCTTAGATTCTTAACACCATAAATAAATTTTCGGACGCGAAGGAAATCTGGATCGAAATGCACAATGCTAAGCATACGGATGGTATCTGCGCATGTGCAAGGCATCGAACCTTAAAATTTCTATAAAATTTAAAGATATTTTCATATTAAATTTTATTTTAGGATGTATGAAAATGGATGGAATTTGTATTAAATATAGAATAAGCACGGAGAAAAGTTATAAATAAAAATATATAAGAAAATGAATATAAAAATTATAAGTTCTGCTTCCAGACTCGAACACGAGACCACCAAAAAGAAGAGCAAACAAACATGCGACTCTATCCACCATTCCACGCATCCCTCGTACAACGTAGCAATCTTAGATTCTTAACACCATAAATAAATTTTCGGACGAAGGAAATCTGGATCGAAATGCACAATGCTAAGCATACGGATGGTATGTGCGCATGTGCAAGGCATCGAACCTTAAAATTTCTATTAAATTTAAAGATATTTTCATATTAAATTTTATTTTAGGAAGTATGAAAATGGATGGAATTTGTATTAAATATAGAATAAAAACGGAGAAAAGTTATAAATAAAAATATATACGAAAATGAATATAAAAATTATAAGTTCTGCTTCCAGACTCGAACACCAGACCACCAAAAAGAAGAGCAAACAAACATGCGACTCTATCCACCATTCCACGCATCCCTCGTACGACGTAGCAATCTTAGATTCTTAACACCATAAATAAATTTTCGGACGCGAAGGAAATCTGGATCGAAATGCACAATGCTAAGCATACGGATGGTATCTGCGCATGTGCAAGGCATCGAACCTTAAAATTTCTATAAAATTTAAAGATATTTTCATATTAAATTTTATTTTAGGATGTATGAAAATGGATGGAATTTGTATTAAATATAGAATAAGCACGGAGAAAAGATATAAATAAAAATATATAAGAAAATGAATATAAAAAATATAAGTTCTTCTTCCAGACTCGAACTCAAGACCACCAAAAAGAAGCGCATTCAACATGCGACTCTATCCATCAAGCCACTCATCCCTTGTACATCGTAGCAATATTAGATTCTTAACACCATAAATAAAGTTTCGGATGTAAACTAAATCTGGATCGAAATGCACAATGCTTAGCATACGGATGATATCTGCGCATGTGCAAGACATCGACCCTTAAATTTGTGATTAAATTTAAAGATATTTTCATATTAAATTTTATTTTAGGAAGTATGAAAATGGATGGAAATTGTATTAAATATAGAATAAGCACGGAGAAAAGTTATAAATAAAAATATATAAGAAAATGAATATAAAAATTATAAGTTCTGCTTCCAGACTCGAACACAAGACCACCAAAAAGAAAAGCAAACAAACATGCGACTCTATCCACCATTCCACGCATCCCTCGTTCAACGTAGCAAACTTAGATTCTTAACAGCATAAAAAATGTTTCGGACGCGAAGGAAATCTGGATCGAAATGCACAAAGCTAAGCATACGGATGGTATCTGCGCGTGTGCAAGGCATCGAACCTTAAAATTTCTATAAAATTTAAAGATATTTTCATATTAAATTTTATTTTAGGAAGTATGAAAATGGATGGAATTTGTATTAAATATAGAATAAGCACGGAGAAAAGTTATAAATAAAAATATATAAGAAAATGAATATAAAAATTATAAGTTCTGCTTCCAGACTCGAACACGAGACCACCAAAAAGAAGAGCAAACAAACATGCGACTCTATCCACCATTCCACGCATCACTCGTACAACGTAGCAATCTTAGATTCTTAACACCATAAATAAATTTTCGGACTTGAAGGAAATCTGGATCGAAATGCACAATGCTAAGCATACGGATGGTATGTGCGCATGTGCAAGGCATCGAACCTTAAAATTTCTATTAAATTTAAAGATATTTTCATATTAAATTTTTTTATGAAGTATGAAAATGGATGGAATTTGTATTAAATATAGAATAAGAACGGAGAAAAGTTATAAATAAAAATATATACGAAAATGAATATAAAAATTATAAGTTCTGCTTCCAGACTCGAACACCAGACCACCAAAAAGAAGAGCAAACAAACATGCGACTCTATCCACCATTCCACGCATCCCTCGTACGACGTAGCAATCTTAGATTCTTAACACCATAAATAAATTTTCGGACGCGAAGGAAATCTGGATCGAAATGCACAATGCTAAGCATACGGATGGTATCTGCGCATGTGCAAGGCATCGAACCTTAAAATTTCTATTAAATTTAAAGATATTTTCATATTAAATTTTATTTTAGGAAGTATGAAAATGGATGGAATTTGTATTAAATATAGAATAAGAACGGAGAAAAGTTATAAATAAAAATATATACGAAAATGAATATAAAAATTATAAGTTCTGCTTCCAGACTCGAACACGAGACCACCAAGAAGAAGAGCAAACAAACATGCGACTCTATCCACCATTCCACGCATCCCTCGTAAAACGTAGCAATCTTAGATTCTTAACAACATAAATAAATTTTCGGACGCGAAGGAAATCTGGATCGAAATGCACAATGCAAAGCATACGGATGGTATCTGCGCATGTGCAAGACATCGAACCTTAAAATTTCTATTAAATTTAAAGATATTTTAATATTAAATTTTATTTTAGGAAGTATGAAAATGGATGGAATTTGTATTAAATATAGAATAAGAAGGGAGAAAAGTTATAAATAAAAATATATACGAAAATGAATATAAAAATTATAAGTTCTGCTTCCAGACTCGAACTCAAGACCACCAAAAATAAGCGCAATCAACATGCGACTCTATCCATTAAGCCACTCATCCCTTGTACATCGTAGCAATCTTAGATTCTTAACACCATAAATAAAGTTTCGGATGTAAACTAAATCTGGATCGAAATGCACAATGCTTAGCATTCGGAGGATATCTGCGCATGTGCAAGACATCGACCCTTAAATTTGTGATTAAATTTAAAGATATTTTCATATTAAATTTTATTTTAGGAAGTATGAAAATGGATGGAATTTGTATTAAATATAGAATAAGCACGGAGAAAAGTTATAAATAAAAATATATAAGAAAATGAATATAAATATTATAAGTTCTGCTTCCAGACTCAAACACGAGACCACCAAAAAGCAAAGCAAACAAAGATGCAACTCTATCCACCATTCCACGCATCCCTCGTACAACGTAGCAATCTTAGATTCTTAACACCATAAATAAATTTTCGGACGCGAAGGAAATCTGGATCGAAATGCACAATGCTAAGCATACGGATGGTAACTGCGCATGTGCAAGGCATCGAACCTTAAAATTTCTATTAAATTTAAAGATATTTTCATATTAAATTTTATTTTAGGAAGTATGAAAATGGATGGAATTTGTATTAAATATAGAATAAGCACGGAGATAAGTTATATATAAAAATATATGAAATTAATGAATGAAAAAAATTATTCGTTTTGCTTCCAGGCTCAAACTCAAGACCACCAAAAAGAAGCGCAATCAACATGCCACTCTATCAATCAAGCCACTCATGCCTTGGACATCGCAGCAATCTTAGATTCTTAACACCATAAATAAAGTTTCGGATGTAAAGGAAATCTGGATCGAAATGCACATTGCTAAGCATACGGATGATATCTGCGCATGTGCAAGACATCGACCCTTAAATTTGTGATTAAATTTAAAGATATTTTCACATTAAATTTTATTTTAGGAAGTATGAAAATGGATGGAATTTGTATTAAATATAGAATAAGCACGGAGAAAAGTTATAAATAAAAATATATAAGAAAATGAATATAAAAATTATAAGTTCTGCTTCCAGACTTAAACACGAGACCACCAAAAAGAAAAGCAAACAAAGATGCAACTCTATCCACCATTCCACGCATCCCTCGTACAACGTAGCAATCTTAGATTCTTAACACCATAAATAAATTTTCGGACGCGAAGGAAATCTGGATCGAAATGCACAATGCTAAGCATACGGATGGTAACTGCGCATGTGCAAGGCATCGAACCTTAAAATTTCTATTAAATTTAAAGATATTTTCATATTAAATTTTATTTTAGGAAGTATGAAAATGGATGGAATTTGTATTAAATATAGAATAAGCACGGAGAAAAGTTATAAATAAAAATATGCAAGGCATCGAACCTTAAAATTTCTATTAAATTTAAAGATATTTTCATATTAAATTTTATTTTAGGAAGTATGAAAATGGATGGAATTTGTATTAAATATAGAATAAGCACGGAGAAAAGTTATAAATAAAAATATATAAGAAAATGAATAAAGAAATTATAAGTTCTGCTTGCAGACTCGAACACGAGACCACCAAAAAGAAGAGCAAACAAACATGCGACTCTATCCACCATTCCACGCATCCCTCGTACAACGTAGCAATCTTAGATTCTTAACACCATAAATAAAGTTTCGGACGCGAAGGAAATCTGGATCGAAATGCACAATGCTAAGCATACGGATGGTATCTGCGCATGTGCAAGGCATCGAACCTTAAAATTTCTATAAAATTTAAAGATATTTTCATATTAAATTTTATTTTAGGATGTATGAAAATGGATGGAATTTGTATTAAATATAGAATAAGCACGGAGAAAAGTTATAAATAAAAATATATAAGAAAATGAATATAAAAATTATAAGTTCTGCTTCCAGACTCGAACACGAGACCACCAAAAAGAAGAGCAAACAAACATGCGACTCTATCCACCATTCCACGCATCCCTCTTACAACGTAGCAATCTTAGATTCTTAACACCATAAATAAATTTTCGGACTCGAAGGAAATCTGGATCGAAATGCACAATGCTAAGCATACGGATGGTATGTGCGCATGTGCAAGGCATCGAACCTTAAAATTTCTATTAAATTTAAAGATATTTTCATATTAAATTTTATTTTAGGAAGTATGAAAATGGATGGAATTTGTATTAAATATAGAATAAGAACGGAGAAAAGTTATAAATAAAAATATATACGAAAATGAATATAAAAATTATAAGTTCTGCTTCCAGACTCGAACACGAGACCACCAAGAAGAAGAGCAAACAAACATGCGACAATATCCACCATTCCACGCATCCCTCGTAAAACGTAGCAATCTTAGATTCTTAACAACATAAATAAATTTTCGGACGCGAAGGAAATCTGGATCGAAATGCACAATGCAAAGCATACGGATGGTATCTGCGCATGTGCAAGGCATCGAACCTTAAAATTTCTATTAAATTTAAAGATATTTTCATATTAAATTTTATTTTAGGAAGTATGGAAATGGATGGAATTTGTATTTAATATAGAATAAGCACGGAGAAAAGTTATAAATAAAAATATATAAGAAAATGAATATAAAAATTATAAGTTCTGCTTCCAGACTCGAACTCAAGACCACCAAAAAGAAACGCAATCAACATGCGACTCTATCCATCAAGCCACTCATCCCTTGTACATCGTAGCAATCTTAGATTCTTAACACCATAAATAAAGTTTCGGATGTAAACTAAATCTGGATCGAAATGCACAATGCTTAGCATACGGATGATATCTGCGCATGTGCAAGACATCGAACCTTAAAATTTCTATTAAATTTAAAGATATTTTAATATTAAATTTTATTTTAGGAAGTATGAAAATGGATGGAATTTGTATTAAATATAGAATAAGAAGGGAGAAAAGTTATAAATAAAAATATACACGAAAATGAATATAAAAATTATAAGTTCTGCTTCCAGACTCGAACTCAAGACCACCAAAAATAAGCGCAATCAACATGCGACTCTATCCATTAAGCCACTCATCCCTTGTACATCGTAGCAATCTTAGATTCTTAACACCATAAATAAAGTTTCGGATGTAAACTAAATCTGGATCGAAATGCACAATGCTTAGCATTCGGAGGATATCTGCGCATGTGCAAGACATCGACCCTTAAATTTGTGATTAAATTTAAAGATATTTTCATATTAAATTTTATTTTAGGAAGTATGAAAATGGATGGAATTTGTATTAAATATAGAATAAGCACGGAGAAAAGATATAAATAAAAATATATAAGAAAATGAATATAAAAATTATAAGTTCTTCTTCCAGACTCGAACTCAAGACCACCAAAAAGAAGCGCATTCAACATGCGACTCTATCCATCAAGCCACTCATCCCTTGTACATCGTAGCAATATTAGATTCTTAACACCATAAATAAAGTTTCGGATGTAAACTAAATCTGGATCGAAATGCACAATGCTTAGCATACGGATGATATCTGCGCATGTGCAAGACATCGACCCTTAAATTTGTGATTAAATTTAAAGATATTTTCATATTAAATTTTATTTTAGGAAGTATGAAAATGGATGGAATTTGTATTAAATATAGAATAAGCACGGAGAAAAGTTATAAATAAAAATATATAAGAAAATGAATATAAATATTATAAGTTCTGCTTCCAGACTCAAACACGAGACCACCAAAAAGCAAAGCAAACAAAGATGCAACTCTATCCACCATTCCACGCATCCCTCGTACAACGTAGCAATCTTAGATTCTTAACACCATAAATAAATTTTCGGACGCGAAGGAAATCTGGATCGAAATGCACAATGCTAAGCATACGGATGGTAACTGCGCATGTGCAAGGCATCGAACCTTAAAATTTCTATTAAATTTAAAGATATTTTCATATTAAATTTTATTTTAGGAAGTATGAAAATGGATGGAATTTGTATTAAATATAGAATAAGCACGTTGATAAGTTATATATAAAAATATATGAAATTAATGAATGAAAAAAATTATTCGTTTTGCTTCCAGGCTCAAACTCAAGACCACCAAAAAGAAGCGCAATCAACATGCCACTCTATCAATCAAGCCACTCATGCCTTGGACATCGTAGCAATCTTAGATTCTTAACACCATAAATAAAGTTTCGGATGTAAAGGAAATCTGGATCGAAATGCACATTGCTAAGCATACGGATGATATCTGCGCATGTGCAAGACATCGACCCTTAAATTTGTGATTAAATTTAAAGATATTTTCACATTAAATTTTATTTTAGGAAGTATGAAAATGGATGGAATTTGTATTAAATATAGAATAAGCACGGAGAAAAGTTATAAATAAAAATATATAAGAAAATGAATATAAAAATTATAAGTTCTGCTTCCAGACTTAAACACGAGACCACCAAAAAGAAAAGCAAACAAAGATGCAACTCTATCCACCATTCCACGCATCCCTCGTACAACGTAGCAATCTTAGATTCTTAACACCATAAATAAATTTTCGGACGCGAAGGAAATCTGGATCGAAATGCACAATGCTAAGCATACGGATGGTAACTGCGCATGTGCAAGGCATCGAACCTTAAAATTTCTATTAAATTTAAAGATATTTTCATATTAAATTTTATTTTAGGAAGTATGAAAATGGATGGAATTTGTATTAAATATAGAATAAGCACGGAGAAAAGTTATAAATAAAAATATGCAAGGCATCGAACCTTAAAATTTCTATTAAATTTAAAGATATTTTCATATTAAATTTTATTTTAGGAAGTATGAAAATGGATGGAATTTGTATTAAATATAGAATAAGCACGGAGAAAAGTTATAAATAAAAATATATAAGAAAATGAATAAAGAAATTATAAGTTCTGCTTGCAGACTCGAACACGAGACCACCAAAAAGAAGAGCAAACAAACATGCGACTCTATCCACCATTCCACGCATCCCTCGTACAACGTAGCAATCTTAGATTCTTAACACCATAAATAAAGTTTCGGACGCGAAGGAAATCTGGATCGAAATGCACAATGCTAAGCATACGGATGGTATCTGCGCATGTGCAAGGCATCGAACCTTAAAATTTCTATTAAATTTAAAGATATTTTCACATTAAATTTTATTTTAGGAAGTATGAAAATGGATGGAATTTGTATTAAAAATAGAAAAAGCACGGAGAAAAGTTATAAATAATAATATATACGAAAATGAATATAAAAATTATAAGTTCTGCTTCCAGACTCGAACACGAGACCACCAAAATGAAGAGCAAACAAACATGCGACTCTATCCACCATTCCACGCATCCCTCGTACAACGTAGCAATCTTAGATTCTTAACACCATAAAAAATGTTTCGGACGCGAAGGAAATCTGGATCGAAATGCACAATGCTAAGCATACGGATGATATCTGCGCATGTGCAAGGCATGGAACCTTAAAATTTATATTAAATTTAAAGATATTTTCACATTAAATTTTATTTTAGGAAGTATGGAAAGGGAGGGATTTTGTAGTAAATATAGTATAAGCACGGATAAAAGTTATATATAAAAATATATAAAATTAATGAATGAAAAAAATTTTTCGTTTTGCTTCCAGGCTCGAACTCAAGACCACCAAAAAGAAGCGCAATCAACATGCCACTCTATCAATCAAGCCACTCATCCCTTGTACATCATAGCAATCTTAGATTCTTAACATCATAAATAAAGTTTCGGATGTAAAGGAAATCTGGATCGAAATGCACAATGCTAAGCATACGGATGAGATCTGCGCATGTGCAAGACGTCGACCCTTAAATTTGTGATTAAATTTAAAGATATTTTCATATTAAATTTTATTTTAGGAAGTATGAAACTGGATGGAATTTGTATTAAATATAGAATAAGCACGGAGAAAAGTTATAAATAAAAATATATAAGAAAATGAATATAAAAATTATAAGTTCTGCTTCCAGACTCGAACATGAGACCACCAAAAAGAAGAGCAAACAAACATGCGACTCTATCCACCATTCCACGCATCCCTCGTACAACGCAGCAATCTTAGATTCTTAACACCATAAATAAAGTTTCGAACGCGAAGGAAATCTGGATCGAAATGCACAATGCTAAGCATACGGATGGTATCTGCGCATGTGCAAGGCATCGAACCTTAAAATTTCTATTAAATTTAAAGATATTTTCACATTAAATTTTATTTTAGGAAGTATGAAAATGGATGGAATTTGTATTAAATATAGAATAAGCACGGTGAAAAGTTATAAATAAAAATATATACGAAAATGAATATAAAAATTATAAGTTCTGCTTCCAGACTCGAACACGAGACCACCAAAAAGAAGAGCAAACAAACATGCGACTCTATCCACCAATCCACGCATCCCTCGTATAACGTAGCAATCTTAGATTCTTAACACCATAAAAAATGTTTCGGACGCGAAGGAACTCTGGATCGAAATGCACAATGCTAAGCATACGGATGGTATCTGCGCATGTGCAAGGCATCGAACCTTAAAATTTCTATTAAATTTAAAGATATTTTCATATTAAATTTTATTTTAGGAAGTATGAAAATGGATGGAATTTGTATTTAATATAGAATAAGCACGGAGAAAAGTTATAAATAAAAATATATAAGAAAATGAATATAAAAATTATAAGTTCTGCTTCCAGACTCGAACTCAAGACCACCAAAAAGAAACGCAATCAACATGCGACTCTATCCATCAAGCCACTCATCCCTTGTACATCGTAGCAATCTTAGATTCTTAACACCATAAATAAAGTTTCGGATGTAAACTAAATCTGGATCGAAATGCACAATGCTTAGCATACGGATGATATCTGCGCATGTGCAAGACATCGAACCTTAAAATTTCTATTAAATTTAAAGATATTTTAATATTAAATTTTATTTTAGGAAGTATGAAAATGGATGGAATTTGTATTAAATATAGAATAAGAAGGGAGAAAAGTTATAAATAAAAATATACACGAAAATGAATATAAAAATTATAAGTTCTGCTTCCAGACTCGAACTCAAGACCACCAAAAATAAGCGCAATCAACATGCGACTCTATCCATTAAGCCACTCATCCCTTGTACATCGTAGCAATCTTAGATTCTTAACACCATAAATAAAGTTTCGGATGTAAACTAAATCTGGATCGAAATGCACAATGCTTAGCATTCGGAGGATATCTGCGCATGTGCAAGACATCGACCCTTAAATTTGTGATTAAATTTAAAGATATTTTCATATTAAATTTTATTTTAGGAAGTATGAAAATGGATGGAATTTGTATTAAATATAGAATAAGCACGGAGAAAAGATATAAATAAAAATATATAAGAAAATGAATATAAAAATTATAAGTTCTTCTTCCAGACTCGAACTCAAGACCACCAAAAAGAAGCGCATTCAACATGCGACTCTATCCATCAAGCCACTCATCCCTTGTACATCGTAGCAATATTAGATTCTTAACACCATAAATAAAGTTTCGGATGTAAACTAAATCTGGATCGAAATGCACAATGCTTAGCATACGGATGATATCTGCGCATGTGCAAGACATCGACCCTTAAATTTGTGATTAAATTTAAAGATATTTTCATATTAAATTTTATTTTAGGAAGTATGAAAATGGATGGAATTTGTATTAAATATAGAATAAGCACGGAGAAAAGTTATAAATAAAAATATATAAGAAAATGAATATAAATATTATAAGTTCTGCTTCCAGACTCAAACACGAGACCACCAAAAAGCAAAGCAAACAAAGATGCAACTCTATCCACCATTCCACGCATCCCTCGTACAACGTAGCAATCTTAGATTCTTAACACCATAAATAAATTTTCGGACGCGAAGGAAATCTGGATCGAAATGCACAATGCTAAGCATACGGATGGTAACTGCGCATGTGCAAGGCATCGAACCTTAAAATTTCTATTAAATTTAAAGATATTTTCATATTAAATTTTATTTTAGGAAGTATGAAAATGGATGGAATTTGTATTAAATATAGAATAAGCACGGAGATAAGTTATATATAAAAATATATGAAATTAATGAATGAAAAAAATTATTCGTTTTGCTTCCAGGCTCAAACTCAAGACCACCAAAAAGAAGCGCAATCAACATGCCACTCTATCAATCAAGCCACTCATGCCTTGGACATCGTAGCAATCTTAGATTCTTAACACCATAAATAAAGTTTCGGATGTAAAGGAAATCTGGATCGAAATGCACATTGCTAAGCATACGGATGATATCTGCGCATGTGCAAGACATCGACCCTTAAATTTGTGATTAAATTTAAAGATATTTTCACATTAAATTTTATTTTAGGAAGTATGAAAATGGATGGAATTTGTATTAAATATAGAATAAGCACGGAGAAAAGTTATAAATAAAAATATATAAGAAAATGAATATAAAAATTATAAGTTCTGCTTCCAGACTTAAACACGAGACCACCAAAAAGAAAAGCAAACAAAGATGCAACTCTATCCACCATTCCACGCATCCCTCGTACAACGTAGCAATCTTAGATTCTTAACACCATAAATAAATTTTCGGACGCGAAGGAAATCTGGATCGAAATGCACAATGCTAAGCATACGGATGGTAACTGCGCATGTGCAAGGCATCGAACCTTAAAATTTCTATTAAATTTAAAGATATTTTCATATTAAATTTTATTTTAGGAAGTATGAAAATGGATGGAATTTGTATTAAATATAGAATAAGCACGGAGAAAAGTTATAAATAAAAATATGCAAGGCATCGAACCTTAAAATTTCTATTAAATTTAAAGATATTTTCATATTAAATTTTATTTTAGGAAGTATGAAAATGGATGGAATTTGTATTAAATATAGAATAAGCACGGAGAAAAGTTATAAATAAAAATATATAAGAAAATGAATAAAGAAATTATAAGTTCTGCTTGCAGACTCGAACACGAGACCACCAAAAAGAAGAGCAAACAAACATGCGACTCTATCCACCATTCCACGCATCCCTCGTACAACGTAGCAATCTTAGATTCTTAACACCATAAATAAAGTTTCGGACGCGAAGGAAATCTGGATCGAAATGCACAATGCTAAGCATACGGATGGTATCTGCGCATGTGCAAGGCATCGAACCTTAAAATTTCTATTAAATTTAAAGATATTTTCACATTAAATTTTATTTTAGGAAGTATGAAAATGGATGGAATTTGTATTAAAAATAGAAAAAGCACGGAGAAAAGTTATAAATAATAATATATACGAAAATGAATATAAAAATTATAAGTTCTGCTTCCAGACTCGAACACGAGACCACCAAAATGAAGAGCAAACAAACATGCGACTCTATCCACCATTCCACGCATCCCTCGTACAACGTAGCAATCTTAGATTCTTAACACCATAAAAAATGTTTCGGACGCGAAGGAAATCTGGATCGAAATGCACAATGCTAAGCATACGGATGATATCTGCGCATGTGCAAGGCATGGAACCTTAAAATTTATATTAAATTTAAAGATATTTTCACATTAAATTTTATTTTAGGAAGTATGGAAAGGGAGGGATTTTGTAGTAAATATAGTATAAGCACGGATAAAAGTTATATATAAAAATATATAAAATTAATGAATGAAAAAAATTTTTCGTTTTGCTTCCAGGCTCGAACTCAAGACCACCAAAAAGAAGCGCAATCAACATGCCACTCTATCAATCAAGCCACTCATCCCTTGTACATCATAGCAATCTTAGATTCTTAACATCATAAATAAAGTTTCGGATGTAAAGGAAATCTGGATCGAAATGCACAATGCTAAGCATACGGATGAGATCTGCGCATGTGCAAGACGTCGACCCTTAAATTTGTGATTAAATTTAAAGATATTTTCATATTAAATTTTATTTTAGGAAGTATGAAACTGGATGGAATTTGTATTAAATATAGAATAAGCACGGAGAAAAGTTATAAATAAAAATATATAAGAAAATGAATATAAAAATTATAAGTTCTGCTTCCAGACTCGAACATGAGACCACCAAAAAGAAGAGCAAACAAACATGCGACTCTATCCACCATTCCACGCATCCCTCGTACAACGCAGCAATCTTAGATTCTTAACACCATAAATAAAGTTTCGAACGCGAAGGAAATCTGGATCGAAATGCACAATGCTAAGCATACGGATGGTATCTGCGCATGTGCAAGGCATCGAACCTTAAAATTTCTATTAAATTTAAAGATATTTTCACATTAAATTTTATTTTAGGAAGTATGAAAATGGATGGAATTTGTATTAAATATAGAATAAGCACGGTGAAAAGTTATAAATAAAAATATATACGAAAATGAATATAAAAATTATAAGTTCTGCTTCCAGACTCGAACACGAGACCACCAAAAAGAAGAGCAAACAAACATGCGACTCTATCCACCAATCCACGCATCCCTCGTATAACGTAGCAATCTTAGATTCTTAACACCATAAAAAATGTTTCGGACGCGAAGGAACTCTGGATCGAAATGCACAATGCTAAGCATACGGATGGTATCTGCGCATGTGCAAGGCATCGAACCTTAAAATTTCTATTAAATTTAAAGATATTTTCATATTAAATTTTATTTTAGGAAGTATGAAAATGGATGGAATTTGTATTTAATATAGAATAAGCACGGAGAAAAGTTATAATTTAAAAATATATAAGAAAATGAATATAAAAATTATAAGTTCTGCTTCCAGACTCGAACTCAAGACCACCAAAAAGAAACGCAATCAACATGCGACTCTATCCATCAAGCCACTCATCCCTTGTACATCGTAGCAATCTTAGATTCTTAACACCATAAATAAAGTTTCGGATGTAAACTAAATCTGGATCGAAATGCACAATGCTTAGCATACGGATGATATCTGCGCATGTGCAAGACATCGAACCTTAAAATTTCTATTAAATTTAAAGATATTTTAATATTAAATTTTATTTTAGGAAGTATGAAAATGGATGGAATTTGTATTAAATATAGAATAAGAAGGGAGAAAAGTTATAAATAAAAATATACACGAAAATGAATATAAAAATTATAAGTTCTGCTTCCAGACTCGAACTCAAGACCACCAAAAATAAGCGCAATCAACATGCGACTCTATCCATTAAGCCACTCATCCCTTGTACATCGTAGCAATCTTAGATTCTTAACACCATAAATAAAGTTTCGGATGTAAACTAAATCTGGATCGAAATGCACAATGCTTAGCATTCGGAGGATATCTGCGCATGTGCAAGACATCGACCCTTAAATTTGTGATTAAATTTAAAGATATTTTCATATTAAATTTTATTTTAGGAAGTATGAAAATGGATGGAATTTGTATTAAATATAGAATAAGCACGGAGAAAAGATATAAATAAAAATATATAAGAAAATGAATATAAAAATTATAAGTTCTTCTTCCAGACTCGAACTCAAGACCACCAAAAAGAAGCGCATTCAACATGCGACTCTATCCATCAAGCCACTCATCCCTTGTACATCGTAGCAATATTAGATTCTTAACACCATAAATAAAGTTTCGGATGTAAACTAAATCTGGATCGAAATGCACAATGCTTAGCATACGGATGATATCTGCGCATGTGCAAGACATCGACCCTTAAATTTGTGATTAAATTTAAAGATATTTTCATATTAAATTTTATTTTAGGAAGTATGAAAATGGATGGAATTTGTATTAAATATAGAATAAGCACGGAGAAAAGTTATAAATAAAAATATATAAGAAAATGAATATAAATATTATAAGTTCTGCTTCCAGACTCAAACACGAGACCACCAAAAAGCAAAGCAAACAAAGATGCAACTCTATCCACCATTCCACGCATCCCTCGTACAACGTAGCAATCTTAGATTCTTAACACCATAAATAAATTTTCGGACGCGAAGGAAATCTGGATCGAAATGCACAATGCTAAGCATACGGATGGTAACTGCGCATGTGCAAGGCATCGAACCTTAAAATTTCTATTAAATTTAAAGATATTTTCATATTAAATTTTATTTTAGGAAGTATGAAAATGGATGGAATTTGTATTAAATATAGAATAAGCACGGAGATAAGTTATATATAAAAATATATGAAATTAATGAATGAAAAAAATTATTCGTTTTGCTTCCAGGCTCAAACTCAAGACCACCAAAAAGAAGCGCAATCAACATGCCACTCTATCAATCAAGCCACTCATGCCTTGGACATCGTAGCAATCTTAGATTCTTAACACCATAAATAAAGTTTCGGATGTAAAGGAAATCTGGATCGAAATGCACATTGCTAAGCATACGGATGATATCTGCGCATGTGCAAGACATCGACCCTTAAATTTGTGATTAAATTTAAAGATATTTTCACATTAAATTTTATTTTAGGAAGTATGAAAATGGATGGAATTTGTATTAAATATAGAATAAGCACGGAGAAAAGTTATAAATAAAAATATATAAGAAAATGAATATAAAAATTATAAGTTCTGCTTCCAGACTTAAACACGAGACCACCAAAAAGAAAAGCAAACAAAGATGCAACTCTATCCACCATTCCACGCATCCCTCGTACAACGTAGCAATCTTAGATTCTTAACACCATAAATAAATTTTCGGACGCGAAGGAAATCTGGATCGAAATGCACAATGCTAAGCATACGGATGGTAACTGCGCATGTGCAAGGCATCGAACCTTAAAATTTCTATTAAATTTAAAGATATTTTCATATTAAATTTTATTTTAGGAAGTATGAAAATGGATGGAATTTGTATTAAATATAGAATAAGCACGGAGAAAAGTTATAAATAAAAATATGCAAGGCATCGAACCTTAAAATTTCTATTAAATTTAAAGATATTTTCATATTAAATTTTATTTTAGGAAGTATGAAAATGGATGGAATTTGTATTAAATATAGAATAAGCACGGAGAAAAGTTATAAATAAAAATATATAAGAAAATGAATAAAGAAATTATAAGTTCTGCTTGCAGACTCGAACACGAGACCACCAAAAAGAAGAGCAAACAAACATGCGACTCTATCCACCATTCCACGCATCCCTCGTACAACGTAGCAATCTTAGATTCTTAACACCATAAATAAAGTTTCGGACGCGAAGGAAATCTGGATCGAAATGCACAATGCTAAGCATACGGATGGTATCTGCGCATGTGCAAGGCATCGAACCTTAAAATTTCTATTAAATTTAAAGATATTTTCACATTAAATTTTATTTTAGGAAGTATGAAAATGGATGGAATTTGTATTAAATATAGAAAAAGCACGGAGAAAAGTTATAAATAATAATATATACGAAAATGAATATAAAAATTATAAGTTCTGCTTCCAGACTCGAACACGAGACCACCAAAATGAAGAGCAAACAAACATGCGACTCTATCCACCATTCCACGCATCCCTCGTACAACGTAGCAATCTTAGATTCTTAACACCATAAAAAATGTTTCGGACGCGAAGGAAATCTGGATCGAAATGCACAATGCTAAGCATACGGATGGTATCTGCGCATGTGCAAGGCATGGAACCTTAAAATTTATATTAAATTTAAAGATATTTTCACATTAAATTTTATTTTAGGAAGTATGGAAAGGGAGGGATTTTGTAGTAAATATAGTATAAGCACGGATAAAAGTTATATATAAAAATATATAAAATTAATGAATGAAAAAAATTTTTCGTTTTGCTTCCAGGCTCGAACTCAAGACCACCAAAAAGAAGCGCAATCAACATGCCACTCTATCAATCAAGCCACTCATCCCTTGTACATCATAGCAATCTTAGATTCTTAACATCATAAATAAAGTTTCGGATGTAAAGGAAATCTGGATCGAAATGCACAATGCTAAGCATACGGATGAGATCTGCGCATGTGCAAGACGTCGACCCTTAAATTTGTGATTAAATTTAAAGATATTTTCATATTAAATTTTATTTTAGGAAGTATGAAACTGGATGGAATTTGTATTAAATATAGAATAAGCACGGAGAAAAGTTATAAATAAAAATATATAAGAAAATGAATATAAAAATTATAAGTTCTGCTTCCAGACTCGAACATGAGACCACCAAAAAGAAGAGCAAACAAACATGCGACTCTATCCACCATTCCACGCATCCCTCGTACAACGCAGCAATCTTAGATTCTTAACACCATAAATAAAGTTTCGAACGCGAAGGAAATCTGGATCGAAATGCACAATGCTAAGCATACGGATGGTATCTGCGCATGTGCAAGGCATCGAACCTTAAAATTTCTATTAAATTTAAAGATATTTTCACATTAAATTTTATTTTAGGAAGTATGAAAATGGATGGAATTTGTATTAAATATAGAATAAGAACGGAGAAAAGTTATAAATAAAAATATATACGAAAATGAATATAAAAATTATAAGTTCTGCTTCCAGACTCGAACACCAGACCACCAAAAAGAAGAGCAAACAAAAATGCGACTCTATCCACCATTCCACGCATCCCTCGTACGACGTAGCAATCTTAGATTCTTAACACCATAAATAAATTTTCGGACGCGAAGGAAATCTGGATCGAAATGCACAATGCTAAGCATACGGATGATATCTGCGCATGTGCAAGACGTCGACCCTTAAATTTCTATTAAATTTCAAGATATTTTCATATTAAATTTTATTTTAGGAAGTATGAAAATGGATGGAATTTGTATTAAATATAGAATAAGCACGGAGAAAAGTTATAAATAAAAATATATAAGAAAATGAATATAAAAATTATAAGTTCTGCTTCCAGACTCGAACACGAGACCACCAAAAAGAAGATCAAACAAACATGCTACTCTATCCACCATTCCACGCATCCCTCGTACAACGTAGCAATCTTAGATTCTTAACACCATAAATAAAGTTTCGGACGCGAAGGAAATCTGGATCGAAATGCACAATGCTAAGCATACGGATGGTATCTGCGCATGTGCAAGGCATCGAACCTTAAAATTTATATTAAATTTAAAGATATTTTCCCATTAAATTTTATTTTAGGAAGTATGGAAAGGGAGGGATTTTGTAGTAAATATAGTATAAGCACGGATAAAAGTTATATATAAAAATATATGAAATTAATGAATGAAAAAAATTATTCGTTTTGCTTCCAGGCTCGAACTCAAGACCACCAAAAAGAAGCGCAATCAACATGCCACTCTATCAATCAAGCCACTCATCCCTTGTACATCGTAGCAATCTTAGATTCTTAACACTATAAATAAAGTTTCGGATGTAAACTAAATCTGGATCGAAATGCACAATGCTAAGCATACGGATGGTATGTGCGCATGTGCAAGGCATCGAACCTTAAAATTTCTATTAAATTTAAAGATATTTTCATATTAAATTTTATTTTAGGAAGTATGAAAATGGATGGAATTTGTATTAAATATAGAATAAGCACGGAGAAAAGTTATAAATAAAAATATATACGAAAATGAATATAAAAATTATAAGTTCTGCTTCCAGACTCGAACTCAAGACCACCAAAAAGAAGCGCAATCAACATGCGACTCTATCCATCAAGCCACTCATCCCTTGTACATCGAAGCAATCTTAGATTCTTAACACCATAAATAAAGTTTCGGATGTAAAGGAAATCTGGATCGAAATGCACAATGCTAAGCATACGGATGATATCTGCGCATGTGCAAGACGTCGACCCTTAAATTTGTGATTAAATTTAAAGATATTTTCATATTAAATTTTATTTTAGGAAGTATGAAACTGGATGGAATTTGTATTAAATATAGAATAAGCACGGAGAAAAGTTATAAATAAAAATATATACGAAAATGAATATAAAAATTATAAGTTCTGCTTCCAGACTCGAACACGAGACCACCAAAAAGAAGAGCAAACAAACATGCGACTCTATCCACCATTCCACGCATCCTTCGTACAACGTAGCAATCTTAGATTCTTAACACCATAAAAAATGTTTCGGACGCGAAGGAAATCTGGATCGAAATGCACAATGCTAAGCATACGGATGGTATCTGCGCATGTGCAAGGCATCGAACCTTAAAATTTATATTAAATTTAAAGATATTTTCACATTAAATTTTATTTTAGGAAGTATGGAAATGGATGGAATTTGTATTAAATATAGAATAAGCACGGAGAAAAGATATAAATAAAAATATATAAGAAAATGAATATAAAAATTATAAGTTCTGCTTCCAGACTCGAACTCAAGACCACCAAAAAGAAACGCAATCAACATGCGACTCTATCCATCAAGCCACTCATCCCTTGTACATCGTAGCAATCTTAGATTCTTAACACCATAAATAAAGTTTCGGATGTAAACTAAATCTGGATCGAAATGCACAATGCTTAGCATACGGATGATATCTGCGCATGTGCAAGACATCGAACCTTAAAATTTCTATTAAATTTAAAGATATTTTAATATTAAATTTTATTTTAGGAAGTATGAAAATGGATGGAATTTGTATTAAATATAGAATAAGAAGGGAGAAAAGTTATAAATAAAAATATACACGAAAATGAATATAAAAATTATAAGTTCTGCTTCCAGACTCGAACTCAAGACCACCAAAAATAAGCGCAATCAACATGCGACTCTATCCATTAAGCCACTCATCCCTTGTACATCGTAGCAATCTTAGATTCTTAACACCATAAATAAAGTTTCGGATGTAAACTAAATCTGGATCGAAATGCACAATGCTTAGCATTCGGAGGATATCTGCGCATGTGCAAGACATCGACCCTTAAATTTGTGATTAAATTTAAAGATATTTTCATATTAAATTTTATTTTAGGAAGTATGAAAATGGATGGAATTTGTATTAAATATAGAATAAGCACGGAGAAAAGATATAAATAAAAATATATAAGAAAATGAATATAAAAATTATAAGTTCTTCTTCCAGACTCGAACTCAAGACCACCAAAAAGAAGCGCATTCAACATGCGACTCTATCCATCAAGCCACTCATCCCTTGTACATCGTAGCAATATTAGATTCTTAACACCATAAATAAAGTTTCGGATGTAAACTAAATCTGGATCGAAATGCACAATGCTTAGCATACGGATGATATCTGCGCATGTGCAAGACATCGACCCTTAAATTTGTGATTAAATTTAAAGATATTTTCATATTAAATTTTATTTTAGGAAGTATGAAAATGGATGGAATTTGTATTAAATATAGAATAAGCACGTAGAAAAGTTATAAATAAAAATATATAAGAAAATGAATATAAATATTATAAGTTCTGCTTCCAGACTCAAACACGAGACCACCAAAAAGCAAAGCAAACAAAGATGCAACTCTATCCACCATTCCACGCATCCCTCGTACAACGTAGCAATCTTAGATTCTTAACACCATAAATAAATTTTCGGACGCGAAGGAAATCTGGATCGAAATGCACAATGCTAAGCATACGGATGGTAACTGCGCATGTGCAAGGCATCGAACCTTAAAATTTCTATTAAATTTAAAGATATTTTCATATTAAATTTTATTTTAGGAAGTATGAAAATGGATGGAATTTGTATTAAATATAGAATAAGCACGGAGATAAGTTATATATAAAAATATATGAAATTAATGAATGAAAAAAATTATTCGTTTTGCTTCCAGGCTCAAACTCAAGACCACCAAAAAGAAGCGCAATCAACATGCCACTCTATCAATCAAGCCACTCATGCCTTGGACATCGTAGCAATCTTAGATTCTTAACACCATAAATAAAGTTTCGGATGTAAAGGAAATCTGGATCGAAATGCACATTGCTAAGCATACGGATGATATCTGCGCATGTGCAAGACATCGACCCTTAAATTTGTGATTAAATTTAAAGATATTTTCACATTAAATTTTATTTTAGGAAGTATGAAAATGGATGGAATTTGTATTAAATATAGAATAAGCACGGAGAAAAGTTATAAATAAAAATATATAAGAAAATGAATATAAAAATTATAAGTTCTGCTTCCAGACTTAAACACGAGACCACCAAAAAGAAAAGCAAACAAAGATGCAACTCTATCCACCATTCCACGCATCCCTCGTACAACGTAGCAATCTTAGATTCTTAACACCATAAATAAATTTTCGGACGCGAAGGAAATCTGGATCGAAATGCACAATGCTAAGCATACGGATGGTAACTGCGCATGTGCAAGGCATCGAACCTTAAAATTTCTATTAAATTTAAAGATATTTTCATATTAAATTTTATTTTAGGAAGTATGAAAATGGATGGAATTTGTATTAAATATAGAATAAGCACGGAGAAAAGTTATAAATAAAAATATGCAAGGCATCGAACCTTAAAATTTCTATTAAATTTAAAGATATTTTCATATTAAATTTTATTTTAGGAAGTATGAAAATGGATGGAATTTGTATTAAATATAGAATAAGCACGGAGAAAAGTTATAAATAAAAATATATAAGAAAATGAATAAAGAAATTATAAGTTCTGCTTGCAGACTCGAACACGAGACCACCAAAAAGAAGAGCAAACAAACATGCGACTCTATCCACCATTCCACGCATCCCTCGTACAACGTAGCAATCTTAGATTCTTAACACCATAAATAAAGTTTCGGACGCGAAGGAAATCTGGATCGAAATGCACAATGCTAAGCATACGGATGGTATCTGCGCATGTGCAAGGCATCGAACCTTAAAATTTCTATTAAATTTAAAGATATTTTCACATTAAATTTTATTTTAGGAAGTATGAAAATGGATGGAATTTGTATTAAAAATAGAAAAAGCACGGAGAAAAGTTATAAATAATAATATATACGAAAATGAATATAAAAATTATAAGTTCTGCTTCCAGACTCGAACACGAGACCACCAAAATGAAGAGCAAACAAACATGCGACTCTATCCACCATTCCACGCATCCCTCGTACAACGTAGCAATCTTAGATTCTTAACACCATAAAAAATGTTTCGGACGCGAAGGAAATCTGGATCGAAATGCACAATGCTAAGCATACGGATGATATCTGCGCATGTGCAAGGCATGGAACCTTAAAATTTATATTAAATTTAAAGATATTTTCACATTAAATTTTATTTTAGGAAGTATGGAAAGGGAGGGATTTTGTAGTAAATATAGTATAAGCACGGATAAAAGTTATATATAAAAATATATAAAATTAATGAATGAAAAAAATTTTTCGTTTTGCTTCCAGGCTCGAACTCAAGACCACCAAAAAGAAGCGCAATCAACATGCCACTCTATCAATCAAGCCACTCATCCCTTGTACATCATAGCAATCTTAGATTCTTAACATCATAAATAAAGTTTCGGATGTAAAGGAAATCTGGATCGAAATGCACAATGCTAAGCATACGGATGAGATCTGCGCATGTGCAAGACGTCGACCCTTAAATTTGTGATTAAATTTAAAGATATTTTCATATTAAATTTTATTTTAGGAAGTATGAAACTGGATGGAATTTGTATTAAATATAGAATAAGCACGGAGAAAAGTTATAAATAAAAATATATAAGAAAATGAATATAAAAATTATAAGTTCTGCTTCCAGACTCGAACATGAGACCACCAAAAAGAAGAGCAAACAAACATGCGACTCTATCCACCATTCCACGCATCCCTCGTACAACGCAGCAATCTTAGATTCTTAACACCATAAATAAAGTTTCGAACGCGAAGGAAATCTGGATCGAAATGCACAATGCTAAGCATACGGATGGTATCTGCGCATGTGCAAGGCATCGAACCTTAAAATTTCTATTAAATTTAAAGATATTTTCACATTAAATTTTATTTTAGGAAGTATGAAAATGGATGGAATTTGTATTAAATATAGAATAAGCACGGTGAAAAGTTATAAATAAAAATATATACGAAAATGAATATAAAAATTATAAGTTCTGCTTCCAGACTCGAACACGAGACCACCAAAAAGAAGAGCAAACAAACATGCGACTCTATCCACCAATCCACGCATCCCTCGTATAACGTAGCAATCTTAGATTCTTAACACCATAAAAAATGTTTCGGACGCGAAGGAACTCTGGATCGAAATGCACAATGCTAAGCATACGGATGGTATCTGCGCATGTGCAAGGCATCGAACCTTAAAATTTCTATTAAATTTAAAGATATTTTCATATTAAATTTTATTTTAGGAAGTATGAAAATGGATGGAATTTGTATTTAATATAGAATAAGCACGGAGAAAAGTTATAATTTAAAAATATATAAGAAAATGAATATAAAAATTATAAGTTCTGCTTCCAGACTCGAACTCAAGACCACCAAAAAGAAACGCAATCAACATGCGACTCTATCCATCAAGCCACTCATCCCTTGTACATCGTAGCAATCTTAGATTCTTAACACCATAAATAAAGTTTCGGATGTAAACTAAATCTGGATCGAAATGCACAATGCTTAGCATACGGATGATATCTGCGCATGTGCAAGACATCGAACCTTAAAATTTCTATTAAATTTAAAGATATTTTAATATTAAATTTTATTTTAGGAAGTATGAAAATGGATGGAATTTGTATTAAATATAGAATAAGAAGGGAGAAAAGTTATAAATAAAAATATACACGAAAATGAATATAAAAATTATAAGTTCTGCTTCCAGACTCGAACTCAAGACCACCAAAAATAAGCGCAATCAACATGCGACTCTATCCATTAAGCCACTCATCCCTTGTACATCGTAGCAATCTTAGATTCTTAACACCATAAATAAAGTTTCGGATGTAAACTAAATCTGGATCGAAATGCACAATGCTTAGCATTCGGAGGATATCTGCGCATGTGCAAGACATCGACCCTTAAATTTGTGATTAAATTTAAAGATATTTTCATATTAAATTTTATTTTAGGAAGTATGAAAATGGATGGAATTTGTATTAAATATAGAATAAGCACGGAGAAAAGATATAAATAAAAATATATAAGAAAATGAATATAAAAATTATAAGTTCTTCTTCCAGACTCGAACTCAAGACCACCAAAAAGAAGCGCATTCAACATGCGACTCTATCCATCAAGCCACTCATCCCTTGTACATCGTAGCAATATTAGATTCTTAACACCATAAATAAAGTTTCGGATGTAAACTAAATCTGGATCGAAATGCACAATGCTTAGCATACGGATGATATCTGCGCATGTGCAAGACATCGACCCTTAAATTTGTGATTAAATTTAAAGATATTTTCATATTAAATTTTATTTTAGGAAGTATGAAAATGGATGGAATTTGTATTAAATATAGAATAAGCACGGAGAAAAGTTATAAATAAAAATATATAAGAAAATGAATATAAATATTATAAGTTCTGCTTCCAGACTCAAACACGAGACCACCAAAAAGCAAAGCAAACAAAGATGCAACTCTATCCACCATTCCACGCATCCCTCGTACAACGTAGCAATCTTAGATTCTTAACACCATAAATAAATTTTCGGACGCGAAGGAAATCTGGATCGAAATGCACAATGCTAAGCATACGGATGGTAACTGCGCATGTGCAAGGCATCGAACCTTAAAATTTCTATTAAATTTAAAGATATTTTCATATTAAATTTTATTTTAGGAAGTATGAAAATGGATGGAATTTGTATTAAATATAGAATAAGCACGGAGATAAGTTATATATAAAAATATATGAAATTAATGAATGAAAAAAATTATTCGTTTTGCTTCCAGGCTCAAACTCAAGACCACCAAAAAGAAGCGCAATCAACATGCCACTCTATCAATCAAGCCACTCATGCCTTGGACATCGTAGCAATCTTAGATTCTTAACACCATAAATAAAGTTTCGGATGTAAAGGAAATCTGGATCGAAATGCACATTGCTAAGCATACGGATGATATCTGCGCATGTGCAAGACATCGACCCTTAAATTTGTGATTAAATTTAAAGATATTTTCACATTAAATTTTATTTTAGGAAGTATGAAAATGGATGGAATTTGTATTAAATATAGAATAAGCACGGAGAAAAGTTATAAATAAAAATATATAAGAAAATGAATATAAAAATTATAAGTTCTGCTTCCAGACTTAAACACGAGACCACCAAAAAGAAAAGCAAACAAAGATGCAACTCTATCCACCATTCCACGCATCCCTCGTACAACGTAGCAATCTTAGATTCTTAACACCATAAATAAATTTTCGGACGCGAAGGAAATCTGGATCGAAATGCACAATGCTAAGCATACGGATGGTAACTGCGCATGTGCAAGGCATCGAACCTTAAAATTTCTATTAAATTTAAAGATATTTTCATATTAAATTTTATTTTAGGAAGTATGAAAATGGATGGAATTTGTATTAAATATAGAATAAGCACGGAGAAAAGTTATAAATAAAAATATGCAAGGCATCGAACCTTAAAATTTCTATTAAATTTAAAGATATTTTCATATTAAATTTTATTTTAGGAAGTATGAAAATGGATGGAATTTGTATTAAATATAGAATAAGCACGGAGAAAAGTTATAAATAAAAATATATAAGAAAATGAATAAAGAAATTATAAGTTCTGCTTGCAGACTCGAACACGAGACCACCAAAAAGAAGAGCAAACAAACATGCGACTCTATCCACCATTCCACGCATCCCTCGTACAACGTAGCAATCTTAGATTCTTAACACCATAAATAAAGTTTCGGACGCGAAGGAAATCTGGATCGAAATGCACAATGCTAAGCATACGGATGGTATCTGCGCATGTGCAAGGCATCGAACCTTAAAATTTCTATTAAATTTAAAGATATTTTCACATTAAATTTTATTTTAGGAAGTATGAAAATGGATGGAATTTGTATTAAATATAGAAAAAGCACGGAGAAAAGTTATAAATAATAATATATACGAAAATGAATATAAAAATTATAAGTTCTGCTTCCAGACTCGAACACGAGACCACCAAAATGAAGAGCAAACAAACATGCGACTCTATCCACCATTCCACGCATCCCTCGTACAACGTAGCAATCTTAGATTCTTAACACCATAAAAAATGTTTCGGACGCGAAGGAAATCTGGATCGAAATGCACAATGCTAAGCATACGGATGGTATCTGCGCATGTGCAAGGCATGGAACCTTAAAATTTATATTAAATTTAAAGATATTTTCACATTAAATTTTATTTTAGGAAGTATGGAAAGGGAGGGATTTTGTAGTAAATATAGTATAAGCACGGATAAAAGTTATATATAAAAATATATAAAATTAATGAATGAAAAAAATTTTTCGTTTTGCTTCCAGGCTCGAACTCAAGACCACCAAAAAGAAGCGCAATCAACATGCCACTCTATCAATCAAGCCACTCATCCCTTGTACATCATAGCAATCTTAGATTCTTAACATCATAAATAAAGTTTCGGATGTAAAGGAAATCTGGATCGAAATGCACAATGCTAAGCATACGGATGAGATCTGCGCATGTGCAAGACGTCGACCCTTAAATTTGTGATTAAATTTAAAGATATTTTCATATTAAATTTTATTTTAGGAAGTATGAAACTGGATGGAATTTGTATTAAATATAGAATAAGCACGGAGAAAAGTTATAAATAAAAATATATAAGAAAATGAATATAAAAATTATAAGTTCTGCTTCCAGACTCGAACATGAGACCACCAAAAAGAAGAGCAAACAAACATGCGACTCTATCCACCATTCCACGCATCCCTCGTACAACGCAGCAATCTTAGATTCTTAACACCATAAATAAAGTTTCGAACGCGAAGGAAATCTGGATCGAAATGCACAATGCTAAGCATACGGATGGTATCTGCGCATGTGCAAGGCATCGAACCTTAAAATTTCTATTAAATTTAAAGATATTTTCACATTAAATTTTATTTTAGGAAGTATGAAAATGGATGGAATTTGTATTAAATATAGAATAAGAACGGAGAAAAGTTATAAATAAAAATATATACGAAAATGAATATAAAAATTATAAGTTCTGCTTCCAGACTCGAACACCAGACCACCAAAAAGAAGAGCAAACAAAAATGCGACTCTATCCACCATTCCACGCATCCCTCGTACGACGTAGCAATCTTAGATTCTTAACACCATAAATAAATTTTCGGACGCGAAGGAAATCTGGATCGAAATGCACAATGCTAAGCATACGGATGATATCTGCGCATGTGCAAGACGTCGACCCTTAAATTTCTATTAAATTTCAAGATATTTTCATATTAAATTTTATTTTAGGAAGTATGAAAATGGATGGAATTTGTATTAAATATAGAATAAGCACGGAGAAAAGTTATAAATAAAAATATATAAGAAAATGAATATAAAAATTATAAGTTCTGCTTCCAGACTCGAACACGAGACCACCAAAAAGAAGATCAAACAAACATGCTACTCTATCCACCATTCCACGCATCCCTCGTACAACGTAGCAATCTTAGATTCTTAACACCATAAATAAAGTTTCGGACGCGAAGGAAATCTGGATCGAAATGCACAATGCTAAGCATACGGATGGTATCTGCGCATGTGCAAGGCATCGAACCTTAAAATTTATATTAAATTTAAAGATATTTTCCCATTAAATTTTATTTTAGGAAGTATGGAAAGGGAGGGATTTTGTAGTAAATATAGTATAAGCACGGATAAAAGTTATATATAAAAATATATGAAATTAATGAATGAAAAAAATTATTCGTTTTGCTTCCAGGCTCGAACTCAAGACCACCAAAAAGAAGCGCAATCAACATGCCACTCTATCAATCAAGCCACTCATCCCTTGTACATCGTAGCAATCTTAGATTCTTAACACTATAAATAAAGTTTCGGATGTAAACTAAATCTGGATCGAAATGCACAATGCTAAGCATACGGATGGTATGTGCGCATGTGCAAGGCATCGAACCTTAAAATTTCTATTAAATTTAAAGATATTTTCATATTAAATTTTATTTTAGGAAGTATGAAAATGGATGGAATTTGTATTAAATATAGAATAAGCACGGAGAAAAGTTATAAATAAAAATATATACGAAAATGAATATAAAAATTATAAGTTCTGCTTCCAGACTCGAACTCAAGACCACCAAAAAGAAGCGCAATCAACATGCGACTCTATCCATCAAGCCACTCATCCCTTGTACATCGAAGCAATCTTAGATTCTTAACACCATAAATAAAGTTTCGGATGTAAAGGAAATCTGGATCGAAATGCACAATGCTAAGCATACGGATGATATCTGCGCATGTGCAAGACGTCGACCCTTAAATTTGTGATTAAATTTAAAGATATTTTCATATTAAATTTTATTTTAGGAAGTATGAAACTGGATGGAATTTGTATTAAATATAGAATAAGCACGGAGAAAAGTTATAAATAAAAATATATACGAAAATGAATATAAAAATTATAAGTTCTGCTTCCAGACTCGAACACGAGACCACCAAAAAGAAGAGCAAACAAACATGCGACTCTATCCACCATTCCACGCATCCTTCGTACAACGTAGCAATCTTAGATTCTTAACACCATAAAAAATGTTTCGGACGCGAAGGAAATCTGGATCGAAATGCACAATGCTAAGCATACGGATGGTATCTGCGCATGTGCAAGGCATCGAACCTTAAAATTTATATTAAATTTAAAGATATTTTCACATTAAATTTTATTTTAGGAAGTATGGAAAGGGAGGGATTTTGTAGTAAATATAGTATAAGCACGGATAAAAGTTATATATAAAAATATATAAAATTAATGAATGAAAAAAATTATTCGTTTTGCTTCCAGGCTCGAACTCAAGACCACCAAAAAGAAGCGCAATCAACATTCCACTCTATCAATCAAGCCACTCATCCCTTGTACATCGTAGCAATCTTAGATTCTTAACACCATAAATAAAGTTTCGTATGTAAAGGAAATCTGGATCGAAATGCACAATGCTAAGCATACGGATGATATCTGCGCATGTGCAAGACGTCGACCCTTAAATTTGTGATTAAATTTAAAGATATTTTCATATTAAATTTTATTTTAGGAATTATGAAACTGGATGGAATTTGTATTAAATATAGAATAAGCACGGAGAAAAGTTATAAATAAAAATATATAAGAAAATGAATATAAAAATTATAAGTTCTGCTTCCAGACTCGAACACGAGACCACCAAAAAGAAGAGCAAACAAACATGCGACTCTATCCACCATTCCACGCATCCCTCGTACCACGCAGCAATCTTAGATTCTTAACACCATAAATAAAGTTTCGGACGCGAAGGAAATCTGGATCGAAATGCACAATGCTAAGCATACGGATGGTATCTACGCATCCCCTCAGGGGCCCACCTTCTTTAGGTGGGTACGGGTGTCCCAATCCCGAGGTACCCAGGGATCTTTACTCCCTTTATGTTTACTCTACACTGCGCCTTCTGCTGTCTCCTTTGTTCTTCTTTCCCTCGAGGGTAGACGAGGGAGCTCTCCATGAGAAGCTGTCGCCGCTCTGTTTGCTTCCTGCTTCTCATGGACAGCAAATACCCCCACGTGTTTGCCGTGCGTGGCGACCCATAAGACGGGCGGTGCACTGTGGTGTATGAATCGGCCGGTAGCTAGCAACCTGAGTTACTAGTCTGCTAGGGATCAAGCGAAGGGGTTACTCCTTGGGCTTGGCGTTAAGGGTGGTCACTGTCCCCGGGGGTAACTCCGAGCGTATAGGTTCCGGCTAGCGCTAGGGTAAGCGCCGAGGCTGGGAATGGCCAGAGCCGGTGGCTGCCTTCCCTTGTTGGACTCCATGGTGGGTGGTGCCGTCGGGGCCCGAAGCCCTATCAATATCGTATGGGGAAAAAAAACCGTTCTCCCTTCAGTGGGCGTCAAATGTTACCAAATCAAATCCAAACCATTTCACATTTTGACACATTTTTCATCATAAAAAGAGTTTCTGAATCTAAAGATACTTTTCACTCTGTATCACCATTTCTTGTGCAAAAAGCCATAGTAGCAACCGTTGGTGATGTTGCAGGTATACGCAAAATGCGTTCTGGTGACTTGCTCATAGAAGTTAATTCTAAAAAGCAAGCCCAGCAAGTAACCAAACTAAAAGCCTTAGCTACAATACCTGTTACTGTTTCCCCTCACTCTTCCTTAAATTACTCGAAAGGCGTCATAACCTGTGGAGAGCTGTACAATGTTTCTCTTGAAGAAATATCTAAAGGATTTCAACAGCAAGGAGTAACTCATGTACGCCGCATAACCATTCGGCGGGATGGGCAACTCATTAATACGAAACACCTCATCCTCACATTTCATTCACCTAAACTGCCTGAATTTGTATATGCCGGCTACTTGAAATTACCTGTTCGAGCCTATATTCCTAATCCCTTGAGATGTTTCCAATGCCAACGTTTCGGTCACTCCAAAGCTAATTGCCGAGGGACAGTAACTTGTGCCCGATGTGCTGAAAAAGGTCATGAAAGCCAGGAGTGCACTGCGCCAGAAAAGTGCGTCAATTGTGGTGAAGATCATGCTTCCTATTCGAGACTTTGCAAACGTTGGACACTCGAGAAACAAATAACCACTCTCAAATTCAAAGAAAATATAACTTATCCTGAAGCTAGACGTAAAATTCTAGCTCAAACACCTACGCCTGGTTTAACTTATGCTTCTGTGGTACAGAAACAGTTTTGTGTAAATTGTTCTTGTCCAAATTGTGTTAAATCTGTTACCCACACAAAAACACTTGAAAAGTCAAGTGATTCAGAAACAGAGCATTCCACAAACAATGAAATTGAATTATTGAAACCTGATAAACCTAAAAGAAACAAATCAAAATCTGGAAAGCATTTAAAATTACAACTTTCAAAACGTGGTCTTTCTCCACAGGAAATTAGAACAAAACTCAGAAAATCAACCTTGCGCAATTCGGTTGCTTTGGGACTTGCAAATCAAGGTGCAGTCCACAAAGACCTAACATCCATTTTTGGTGGCACATCCAAAAGTGCTGACCTAATCGCACTTCATCCATCTGAAGAAGAGGATGAACTTAAAATGAGTTGCGATATTTCGCAACTTCCCAACACTGTTTCCAATCCTTCACTTGAAGCAAAAGTTTCGTAATGGGTACCTTCGTTTCATGGAATTGTCGTGGCCTTCGGTCCAAATTAAATGACATCAAGACCATCCTTAACAATTTTCATCCTATCTGTTTTGGTGTTCAGGAGACATTCTTGACACCTAGTATCCCCATCAAAATACGCGGTTATAACTGTACTCGTAAAGATGCAGAAACAGCATCTCATTCTTCTGGTGGAGTTTGTATTTTCACGTCGAATTTATATCCGAGCACACCTCTCCTATTACATACTTCTCTGCAGGCTGTGGCTGTTCAAGTTCATACTCGAATTTTGGTCACAGTCTGCTGCATTTACTTACCGCCTCATGATGTCATTCGTCAACAAGATCTTGATAAACTTGTGGACCAACTGCCTGCACCATTTATTATTTTTGGCGATTTTAACGGCCATAGTACGTTGTGGGGTTCGGAGAATACAAATTCTCGTGGGCAACAGATAGAACAGTTTATTTCTAATAATTGTCTCTGTTTGCTCAATAATGAAGAGAAGACGTACTTCCATGAACCCACACGTAGCTTCCATAGCCTTGATCTAGCCATGTGTTCTCCTGAACTTTTGCCGGTGTTGAACTTTGCAGTTAGCAAAGATTTACATAATAGTGATCATTTCCCTATTATTGTCTCCCATGCTGATAGCGGCGGTGCGACTCTCCGTCCTCCGCGTTTTCTATTCCAGCGGGCAGACTGGGATACTTTCACGCAATTGGCAGATATAACTGAGACCATGATCAGTACTTATGATATCACGGAAGCAATGCAACTTGTTATTGACGCCATATTAAACGCCGCAAATGCCACCATTCCAAAGACCTCCCCACGTCTCAGAAAATTTCGCAGGCCGTGGTGGAATGAGGCTTGTCGCGACAGCCACAAGCAGCAAAAAAAATTATGGAACATCTTTCGGAGGTACCCGACAACTGAAAATCTCATTGCTTTTAAAAGAGCCAAAGCGCTAGCTCGTCGCGTTCGTCGTCAGAGTCAGAGGGACTCCTGGATTAAATTTGTATCGTCCATTACATCATCGACCTCCAGCAAACAGTTGTGGAAAAAAGTAAAGGCTGCGAATGGTATTTATTGTGAATCTTCCATTCCTGTTTTAAATACAGGAAGTGGGATACATTCGGCTCCATTAGAAGTAGCCAATATCCTGGGCCAAGCATTTGCACAAGTTTCCGCAATAGAATCTTATAGTCCGGAGTTTCTGGCGATTAAGAATCCCGCGGAACAGTTGCCTCTGCTTTTTAATGACCATCGCAAGTATTCATATAACTGTAAATTTAAAATGTTTGAACTCGAAAAGGCCTTATCTAAATCTCATGACACCAGTCCAGGGCCAGATGGGATTACATACAATATGCTCCGTCATTTGAGTAACACTTCCCTTTCCAACCTGTTGTTGTTATTTAACAGAATCTGGATCGAGCAGAAGTACCCTTCTCAATGGCGCGAAGCTATTGTTATCCCAATCCTAAAACCTGGCAAAGAACCATCCAATACTCTGAACTACCGACCAATAGCTTTGACGAGCTGTCTCTGTAAAACCTTAGAACGTATGGTCAATTCTCGTCTGATTTTTGAATTAGAAAAACAAGGATGTATCTCTCAGTTACAGAGTGGTTTCCGTAGAGGACGGTCAACTGTTGACAACCTCGTCCTTCTGGAAACGCAAATTCGCAATGCATTTGTGAAGAGAAATCACCTTGTATCTATTTTTTTTCGATATAGAGAAAGCGTACGACCGTACGTGGCGTCACGGCATACTCTCAACGCTTTTTAACTATGGCTTTAGAGGAAATTTACCGATATTTTTAAAAAACTTTTTAACTTGTCGAACGTTTAAAGTTCGCATGGGTAACGTCTATTCAAATGATTTTATTCAAACTGAAGGTGTCCCGCAGGGTAGCATTCTTAGTGTTACTCTTTTTATTGTCCATTTTAGCCAAATAATTAATGTTTTACCTCCATCTATTCAAGGCACATTATACGTGGATGATCTCCAGATATCTTGCCAAGGGAGCAATATGCACCTGATAGAGCGACAACTGCAGGTTGCTGTAAACAAACTTGTAAATTGGTGCAATGAAAATGGACATACGATTTCTCCAGAGAAAAGTAGATGCGTCCATTTTTGTAGGAAACGGGGTATTCATTTAGATCCCAAAGTTCAGATTCGTAATGCTACCATCCCTGTGGTAAATGAAATAAAGTTTTTGGGGATAATATTTGACCGTAAGCTCACTTTCCTTCCGCATGTCCTACATTTGCGGAAGAGGTGTGATAGGTCATTAAATATTCTCAAGGTACTGTCCAGAACCACTTGGGGAGCAGATCGAACTTCTTTGCTCAGAATTTATCAGGCAGTGACTTTATCCCGTATAGATTACGGAAGTATGGTGTATGGCTCTGCTCGTCCTACGGTTTTACGTAGACTTGATACCATACATCATTCTGCTTTGAGAATTAGCTTAGGAGCATTTCGCACCTCGCCTGTGAATAGTCTGTATGCTCTCTGCCATCATCTACCACTAAGTTTACGGCGTGAAAAATTATCTGCCCAATATTATCTTCGAGCACTGTCTGTTCCGAAGCATCCGGTGTGTTCTTTGATATTTCCAGTTAGTCTTCGGAGACTTTATAATGCTCGTCGCTCTCACGCACTTCCATTCTGCGAGAGAGTTAAACTGCTCCTTCGTGATTATGGACTTCATGATAAGGTAATCCAGACTTCCGATCCATTTTCCTTTCCTCCCTGGAATATTCCTCAGTTTTCATTTTTAAATCCCTTCTCTGGTTTTGAGAAGCAGAGTACTGCCCCTATTGTCTACCAGAATCTGTTTCATTCTCATCGCTGTCAGTATTCAGATTATTTAAAAATATTTACGGATGGTTCGAAATCAGAAGGCCATGTTGGTTGCGGCATTGTTTTTGATACCGACATATTTAGTTACCGTCTAGATTCATCTCTATCTGCTTTATCTGCTGAATTATTAGCCATCTTTTATGCTCTTCAGAGGATTTCCCTCTCCTCTGATCGTAAATTTTGTATCTATACTGACAGCATGAGTTCATTGACAATGTTTTCCAACTGTAATAATCAGATTCACCCGGTTGCCCTGGAAATTCTTGATCTTCTATGAACTTTAAAAAACAGGGAATTTAAGATATTATTTTGCTGGATTCCGAGTCATGTCGGAATCACTGGTAATGAGCAGGCGGATAACGCAGCAAAGAGTGCATCTTTGCTTGCACAGCGAGACATCCCGTTCTGTGATGCTCAAAATATTTTTCAACGTCGTCTGTACTCACTCTGGCAGGAATCATGGAATAATCATATCAATAACAAACTTTATGTCATAAAACCTATCATTTCATCCTGGCCTTGTTTACCAGTGCGAGAGCTAGACGTCAAATTGTCTAGACTCCGCATTGGTCATACTCGTTATACACATAAACACCTTTTATTCGGCGATCGAGCTCCTTTCTGCTCTAGATGCCAAGTGATTTTAACCGTTCTTCATCTTTTAATAGAGTGTCCTAATTTTAATCATTATCGTTTACGTTTTTTCTGTACTTCAACAGTGGACATGAAAAAGCTCGTGGTGGAACGTCCCCACAAAAACCTTTTTAAATTTTTAAAAGAAATTGGCTTTTACAATTTTATTTGACATTTTAATTTGTTACCAATTTTTACAATGTTTGTAGATATGACCTTGCAATTTTTTAATCAGTTTTTAATTCTACAGAACCTTGCATAAAAACCACCTTATATATTTTAACCACACGACTGGCGCAGTATAGTCAAATTTGGCTCTTGCGCCACTAAATCCCACTATCCATCCATCCATCTACGCATGTGCAAGGCATCGAACCTTAAAATTTCTATTAAATTTAAAGATATTTTCAAATTAAATTTTATTTTAGGAAGTATGGAAAGGGAGGGATTTTGTAGTAAATATAGTATAAGCACGGATAAAAGTTATATATAAAAATATATGAAATTAATGAATGAAAAAAACTATTCGTTTTGCTTCCAGGCTCGAACTCAAGACCACCAAAAAGAAACGCAATCAACATGCCACTCTATCAATCAAGCCACTCATCCCTTGTACATCGTAGCAATCTTAGATTCTTAACACCATAAATAAAGTTTCGGATGTAAACTAAATCTGGATGGAAATGCACAATGCTAAGCATACGGATGGTATGTGCGCATGTGCAAGGCATCGAACCTTAAAATTTCTATTAAATTTAAAGATATTTTCATATTAAATTTTATTTTAGGAAGTATGAAAATGGATGGAATTTGTATTAAATATAGAATAAGCACGGAGAAAAGTTATAAATAAAAATATATACGAAAATGAATATAAAAATTATAAGTTCTGCTTCCAGACTCGAACTCAAGACCACCAAAAAGAAGCGCAATCAACATGCGACTCTATCCATCAAGCCACTCATCCCTTGTACATCGAAGCAATCTTAGATTCTTAACACCATAAATAAAGTTTCGGATGTAAAGGAAATCTGGATCGAAATGCACAATGCTAAGCATACGGATGATATCTGCGCATGTGCAAGACGTCGACCCTTAAATTTGTGATTAAATTTAAAGATATTTTCATATTAAATTTTATTTTAGGAAGTATGAAACTGGATGGAATTTGTATTAAATATAGAATAAGCACGGAGAAAAGTTATAAATAAAAATATATACGAAAATGAATATAAAAATTATAAGTTCTGCTTCCAGACTCGAACACGAGACCACCAAAAAGAAGAGCAAACAAACATGCGACTCTATCCACCATTCCACGCATCCCTCGTACAACGTAGCAATCTTAGATTCTTAACACCATAAATAAAGTTTCGGACGCGAAGGAAATCTGGATCGAAATGCACAATGCTAAGCATACGGATGGTATCTGCGCATGTGCAAGGCATCGAACCTTAAAATTTCTATTAAATTTAAAGATATTTTCACATTAAATTTTATTTTAGGAAGTATGAAAATGGATGGAATTTGTATTAAATATAGAATAAGCACGGAGAAAAGTTATAAATAAAAATATATACGAAAATGAATATAAAAATTATAAGTTCTGCTTCCAGACTCGAACACGAGACCACCAAAAAGAAGAGCAAACAAACATGCGACTCTATCCACCATTCCACGCATCCTTCGTACAACGTAGCAATCTTAGATTCTTAACACCATAAAAAATGTTTCGGACGCGAAGGAAATCTGGATCGAAATGCACAATGCTAAGCATACGGATGGTATCTGCGCATGTGCAAGGCATCGAACCTTAAAATTTATATTAAATTTAAAGATATTTTCACATTAAATTTTATTTTAGGAAGTATGGAAAGGGAGGGATTTTGTAGTAAATATAGTATAAGCACGGATAAAAGTTATATATAAAAATATATAAAATTAATGAATGAAAAAAATTATTCGTTTTGCTTCCAGGCTCGAACTCAAGACCACCAAAAAGAAGCGCAAACAACATTCCACTCTATCAATCAAGCCACTCATCCCTTGTACATCGTAGCAATCTTAGATTCTTAACACCATAAATAAAGTTTCGTATGTAAAGGAAATCTGGATCGAAATGCACAATGCTAAGCATACGGATGATATCTGCGCATGTGCAAGACGTCGACCCTTAAATTTGTGATTAAATTTAAAGATATTTTCATATTAAATTTTATTTTAGGAAGTATGAAACTGGATGGAATTTGTATTAAATATAGAATAAGCACGGAGAAAAGTTATAAATAAAAATATATACGAAAATGAATATAAAAATTATAAGTTCTGCTTCCAGACTCGAACACGAGACCACCAAAAAGAAGAGCAAACAAACATGCGACTCTATCCACCATTCCACGCATCCCTCGTACCACGTAGCAATCTTAGATTCTTAACACCATAAATAAAGTTTCGGACGCGAAGGAAATCTGGATTGAAATGCACAATGCTAAGCATACGAATGGTATCTACGCATGTGCAAGGCATCGAACCTTAAAATTTCTATTAAATTTAAAGATATTTTCACATTAAATTTTATTTTAGGAAGTATGGAAAGGGAGGGATTTTGTAGTAAATATAGTATAAGCACGGATAAAAGTTATATGTAAAAATATATGAAATTAATGAATGAAAAAAATTATTCGTTTTGCTTCCAGGCTCGAACTCAAGACCACCAAAAAGAAGCGCAATCAACATGCCACTCTATCAATCAAGCCACTCATCCCTTGTACATCGTAGCAATCTTAGATTCTTAACACCATAAATAAAGTTTCGGATGTAAAGGAAATCTGGATCGAAATGCACAATGCTAAGCATACGGATGGTATCTGCGCATGTGCAAGGCATCGAACCTTAAAATTTCTATTAAATTTAAAGATATTTTCACATTAAATTTTATTTTAGGAAGTATGAAAATGGATGGAATTTGTATTAAATATAGAATAAGCACGGAGAAAAGTTATAAATAAAAATATATACGAAAATGAATATAAAAATTATAAGTTCTGCTTCCAGACTCGAACTCAAGACCACCAAAAAGAAGCGCAATCAACATGCGACTCTATCCATCAAGCCACTCATCCCTTGTACATCGAAGCAATCTTAGATTCTTAACACCATAAATAAAGTTTCGGATGTAAAGGAAATCTGGATCGAAATGCACAATGCTAAGCATACGGATGATATCTGCGCATGTGCAAGACGTCGACCCTTAAATTTGTGATTAAATTTAAAGATATTTTCATATTAAATTTTATTTTAGGAAGTATGAAACTGGGTGGAATTTGTATTAAATATAGAATAAGCACGGAGAAAAGTTATAAATAAAAATATATAAGAAAATGAATATAAAAATTATAAGTTCTGCTTCCAGACTCGAACACGAGACCACCAAAAAGAAGAGCAAACAAACATGCGACTCTATCCACCATTCCACGCATCCCTCGTACCACGTAGCAATCTTAGATTCTTAACACCATAAATAAAGTTTCGGACGCGAAGGAAATCTGGATTGAAATGCACAATGCTAAGCATACGAATGGTATCTACGCATGTGCAAGGCATCGAACCTTAAAATTTCTATTAAATTTAAAGATATTTTCACATTAAATTTTATTTTAGGAAGTATGGAAAGGGAGGGATTTTGTAGTAAATATAGTATAAGCACGGATAAAAGTTATATGTAAAAATATATGAAATTAATGAATGAAAAAAATTATTCGTTTTGCTTCCAGGCTCGAACTCAAGACCACCAAAAAGAAGCGCAATCAACATGCCACTCTATCAATCAAGCCACTCATCCCTTGTACATCGTAGCAATCTTAGATTCTTAACACCATAAATAAAGTTTCGGATGTAAAGGAAATCTGGATCGAAATGCACAATGCTAAGCATACGGATGGTATCTGCGCATGTGCAAGGCATCGAACCTTAAAATTTCTATTAAATTTAAAGATATTTTCACATTAAATTTTATTTTAGGAAGTATGAAAATGGATGGAATTTGTATTAAATATAGAATAAGCACGGAGAAAAGTTATAAATAAAAATATATACGAAAATGAATATAAAAATTATAAGTTCTGCTTCCAGACTCGAACTCAAGACCACCAAAAAGAAGCGCAATCAACATGCGACTCTATCCATCAAGCCACTCATCCCTTGTACATCGAAGCAATCTTAGATTCTTAACACCATAAATAAAGTTTCGTATGTAAAGGAAATCTGGATCGAAATGCACAATGCTAAGCATACGGATGATATCTGCGCATGTGCAAGACATCGACCCTTAAAATTGTGATTAAATTTAAAGATATTTTCATATTAAATTTTATTTTAGGAAGTATGAAACTGGATGGAATTTGTATTAAATATAGAATAAGCACGGAGAAAAGTTATAAATAAAAATATATACGAAAATGAATATAAAAATTATAAGTTCTGCTTCCAGACTCGAACACGAGACCACCAAAAAGAAGAGCAAACAAACATGCGACTCTATCCACCATTCCACGCATCCCTCGTACAACGTAGCAATCTTAGATTCTTAACACCATAAATAAAGTTTCGGACGCGAAGGAAATCTGGATCGAAATGCACAATGCTAAGCATACGGATGGTATCTGCGCATGTGCAAGGCATCGAACCTTAAAATTTCTATTAAATTTAAAGATATTTTCACATTAAATTTTATTTTAGGAAGTATGAAAATGGATGGAATTTGTATTAAATATAGAATAAGCACGGAGAAAAGTTATAAATAAAAATATATACGAAAATGAATATAAAAATTATAAGTTCTGCTTCCAGACTCGAACACGAGACCACCAAAAAGAAGAGCAAACAAACATGCGACTCTATCCACCATTCCACGCATCCTTCGTACAACGTAGCAATCTTAGATTCTTAACACCATAAAAAATGTTTCGGACGCGAAGGAAATCTGGATCGAAATGCACAATGCTAAGCATACGGATGGTATCTGCGCATGTGCAAGGCATCGAACCTTAAAATTTATATTAAATTTAAAGATATTTTCACATTAAATTTTATTTTAGGAAGTATGGAAAGGGAGGGATTTTGTAGTAAATATAGTATAAGCACGGATAAAAGTTATATATAAAAATATATAAAATTAATGAATGAAAAAAATTATTCGTTTTGCTTCCAGGCTCGAACTCAAGACCACCAAAAAGAAGCGCAAACAACATTCCACTCTATCAATCAAGCCACTCATCCCTTGTACATCGTAGCAATCTTAGATTCTTAACACCATAAATAAAGTTTCGTATGTAAAGGAAATCTGGATCGAAATGCACAATGCTAAGCATACGGATGATATCTGCGCATGTGCAAGACGTCGACCCTTAAATTTGTGATTAAATTTAAAGATATTTTCATATTAAATTTTATTTTAGGAAGTATGAAACTGGATGGAATTTGTATTAAATATAGAATAAGCACGGAGAAAAGTTATAAATAAAAATATATACGAAAATGAATATAAAAATTATAAGTTCTGCTTCCAGACTCGAACACGAGACCACCAAAAAGAAGAGCAAACAAACATGCGACTCTATCCACCATTCCACGCATCCCTCGTACCACGTAGCAATCTTAGATTCTTAACACCATAAATAAAGTTTCGGACGCGAAGGAAATCTGGATTGAAATGCACAATGCTAAGCATACGAATGGTATCTACGCATGTGCAAGGCATCGAACCTTAAAATTTCTATTAAATTTAAAGATATTTTCACATTAAATTTTATTTTAGGAAGTATGGAAAGGGAGGGATTTTGTAGTAAATATAGTATAAGCACGGATAAAAGTTATATGTAAAAATATATGAAATTAATGAATGAAAAAAATTATTCGTTTTGCTTCCAGGCTCGAACTCAAGACCACCAAAAAGAAGCGCAATCAACATGCCACTCTATCAATCAAGCCACTCATCCCTTGTACATCGTAGCAATCTTAGATTCTTAACACCATAAATAAAGTTTCGGATGTAAAGGAAATCTGGATCGAAATGCACAATGCTAAGCATACGGATGGTATCTGCGCATGTGCAAGGCATCGAACCTTAAAATTTCTATTAAATTTAAAGATATTTTCACATTAAATTTTATTTTAGGAAGTATGAAAATGGATGGAATTTGTATTAAATATAGAATAAGCACGGAGAAAAGTTATAAATAAAAATATATACGAAAATGAATATAAAAATTATAAGTTCTGCTTCCAGACTCGAACTCAAGACCACCAAAAAGAAGCGCAATCAACATGCGACTCTATCCATCAAGCCACTCATCCCTTGTACATCGAAGCAATCTTAGATTCTTAACACCATAAATAAAGTTTCGGATGTAAAGGAAATCTGGATCGAAATGCACAATGCTAAGCATACGGATGATATCTGCGCATGTGCAAGACGTCGACCCTTAAATTTGTGATTAAATTTAAAGATATTTTCATATTAAATTTTATTTTAGGAAGTATGAAACTGGGTGGAATTTGTATTAAATATAGAATAAGCACGGAGAAAAGTTATAAATAAAAATATATAAGAAAATGAATATAAAAATTATAAGTTCTGCTTCCAGACTCGAACACGAGACCACCAAAAAGAAGAGCAAACAAACATGCGACTCTATCCACCATTCCACGCATCCCTCGTACCACGTAGCAATCTTAGATTCTTAACACCATAAATAAAGTTTCGGACGCGAAGGAAATCTGGATTGAAATGCACAATGCTAAGCATACGAATGGTATCTACGCATGTGCAAGGCATCGAACCTTAAAATTTCTATTAAATTTAAAGATATTTTCACATTAAATTTTGTTTTAGGAAGTATGGAAAGGGAGGGATTTTGTAGTAAATATAGTATAAGCACGGATAAAAGTTATATGTAAAAATATATGAAATTAATGAATGAAAAAAATTATTCGTTTTGCTTCCAGGCTCGAACTCAAGACCACCAAAAAGAAGCGCAATCAACATGCCACTCTATCAATCAAGCCACTCATCCCTTGTACATCGTAGCAATCTTAGATTCTTAACACCATAAATAAAGTTTCGGATGTAAAGGAAATCTGGATCGAAATGCACAATGCTAAGCATACGGATGATATCTGCGCATGTGCAAGACGTCGACCCTTAAATTTGTGATTAAATTTAAAGATATTTTCATATTAAATTTTATTTTAGGAAGTATGAAACTGGATGGAATTTGTATTAAATATAGAATAAGCACGGAGAAAAGTTATAAATAAAAATATATACGAAAATGAATATAAAAATTATAAGTTCTGCTTCCAGACTCGAACTCAAGACCACCAAAAAGAAGCGCAATCAACATGCGACTCTATCCATCAAGCCACTCATCCCTTGTACATCGTAGCAATCTTAGATTCTTAACACCATAAATAAAGTTTCGGACGCGAAGGAAATCTGGATCGAAATGCACAATGCTAAGCATACGGATGGTATCTGCGCATGTGCAAGGCATCGAACCTTAAAATTTCTATTAAATTTAAAGATATTTTCACATTAAATTTTATTTTAGGAAGTATGAAAATGGATGGAATTTGTATTAAATATAGAATAAGCACGGAGAAAAGTTATAAATAAAAATATATACGAAAATGAATATAAAAATTATAAGTTCTGCTTCCAGACTCGAACTCAAGACCACCAAAAAGAAGCGCAATCAATATGCGACTCTATCCATCAAGCCACTCATCCCTTGTACATCGAAGCAATCTTAGATTCTTAACACCATAAATAAAGTTTCGGATTTAAAGGAAATCTAGATCGAAATGCACAATGCTAAGCATACGGATGATATCTGCGCATGTGCAAGACGTCGACCCTTAAATTTGTGATTAAATTTAAAGATATTTTCATATTAAATTTCATTTTAGGAAGTATGAAACTGGATGGAATTTGTATTAAATATAGAATAAGCACGGAGAAAAGTTATAAATAAAAATATATAAGAAAATGAATATAAAAATTATAAGTTCTGCTTCCAGACTCGAACACGAGACCACCAAAAAGAAGAGCAAACAAACATGCGACTCTATCCACCATTCCACGCATCCCTCGTACAACGTAGCAATCTTAGATTCTTAACACCATAAATAAAGTTTCGGACGCGAAGGAAATCTGGATCGAAATGCACAATGCTAAGCATACGGATGGTATCTGCGCATGTGCAAGGCATCGAACCTTAAAATTTCTATTAAATTTAAAGATATTTTCACATTAAATTTTATTTTAGGAAGTATGAAAATGGATGGAATTTGTATTAAATATAGAATAAGCACGGAGAAAAGTTATAAATAAAAATATATACGAAAATGAATATAAAAATTATAAGTTCTGCTTCCAGACTCGAACACGAGACCACCAAAAAGAAGAGCAAACAAACATGCGACTCTATCCACCATTCCACGCATCCTTCGTACAACGTAGCAATCTTAGATTCTTAACACCATAAAAAATGTTTCGGACGCGAAGGAAATCTGGATCGAAATGCACAATGCTAAGCATACGGATGGTATCTGCGCATGTGCAAGGCATCGAACCTTAAAATTTATATTAAATTTAAAGATAATTTCACATTAAATTTTATTTTAGGAAGTATGAAAATGGATGGAATTTGTAGTAAATATAGTATAAGCACGGAAAAAAGTTATAAATAAAAATATATACGAAAATGAATATAAAAATTATAAGTTCTGCTTCCAGACTCGAACACGAGACCACCAAAAGGAATAGCAAACAAACATGCGACTCTATCCACCATTCCACGCATCCCTCGTACCACGTAGCAATCTTAGATTCTTAACACCATAAATAAAGTTTCGGACGCGAAGGAAATCTGGATTGAAATGCACAATGCTAAGCATACGAATGGTATCTACGCATGTGCAAGGCATCGAACCTTAAAATTTCTATTAAATTTAAAGATATTTTCACATTAAATTTTATTTTAGGAAGTATGGAAAGGGAGGGATTTTGTAGTAAATATAGTATAAGCACGGATAAAAGTTATATGTAAAAATATATGAAATTAATGAATGAAAAAAATTATTCGTTTTGCTTCCAGGCTCGAACTCAAGACCACCAAAAAGAAGCGCAATCAACATGCCACTCTATCAATCAAGCCACTCATCCCTTGTACATCGTAGCAATCTTAGATTCTTAACACCATAAATAAAGTTTCGGATGTAAAGGAAATCTGGATCGAAATGCACAATGCTAAGCATACGGATGATATCTGCGCATGTGCAAGACGTCGACCCTTAAATTTGTGATTAAATTTAAAGATATTTTCATATTAAATTTTATTTTAGGAAGTATGAAACTGGATGGAATTTGTATTAAATATAGAATAGGCACGGAGAAAAGTTATAAATAAAAATATATACGAAAATGAATATAAAAATTATAAGTTCTGCTTCCAGACTCGAACTCAAGACCACCAAAAAGAAGCGCAATCAACATGCGACTCTATCCATCAAGCCACTCATCCCTTGTACATCGAAGCAATCTTAGATTCTTAACACCATAAATAAAGTTTCGGATGTAAAGGAAATCTGGATCGAAATGCACAATGCTAAGCATACGGATGATATCTGCGCATGTGCAAGACGTCGACCCTTAAATTTGTGATTAAATTTAAAGATATTTTCATATTAAATTTTATTTTAGGAAGTATGAAACTGGATGGAATTTGTATTAAATATAGAATAAGCACGGAGAAAAGTTATAAATAAAAATATATAAGAAAATGAATATAAAAATTATAAGTTCTGCTTCCAGACTCGAACACGAGACCACCAAAAAGAAGAGCAAACAAACATGCGACTCTATCCACCATTCCACGCATCCCTCTTACCACGTAGCAATCTTAGATTCTTAACACCATAAATAAAGTTTCGGACGCGAAGGAAATCTGGATCGAAATGCACAATGCTAAGCATACGGATGGTATCTGCGCATGTGCAAGGCATCGAACCTTAAAATTTCTATTAAATTTAAAGATATTTTCACATTAAATTTTATTTTAGGAAGTATGAAAATGGATGGAATTTGTATTAAATATAGAATAAGCACGGAGAAAAGTTATAAATAAAAATATATACGAAAATGAATATAAAAATTATAAGTTCTGCTTCCAGACTCGAACTCAAGACCACCAAAAAGAAGCGCAATCAACATGCGACTCTATCCATCAAGCCACTCATCCCTTGTACATCGTAGCAATCTTAGATTCTTAACACCATAAATAAAGTTTCGGATGTAAAGGAAATCTGGATCGAAATGCACAATGCTAAGCATACGGGTGATATCTGCGCATGTGCAAGACGTCGACCCTTAAATTTGTGATTAAATTTAAAGATATTTTCATATTAAATTTTATTTTAGGAAGTATGAAACTGGATGGAATTTGTATTAAATATAGAATAAGCACGGAGAAAAGTTATAAATAAAAATATATACGAAAATGAATATAAAAATTATAAGTTCTGCTTCCAGACTCGAACTCAAGACCACCAAAAAGAAGCGCAATCAACATGCGACTCTATCCATCAAGCCACTCATCCCTTGTACATCGTAGCAATCTTAGATTCTTAACACCATAAATAAAGTTTCGGACGCGAAGGAAGTCTGGATCGAAATGCACAATGCTAAGCATACGGATGGTATCTGCGCATGTGCAAGGCATCGAACCTTAAAATTTCTATTAAATTTAAAGATATTTTCACATTAAATTTTATTTTAGGAAGTATGAAAATGGATGGAATTTGTATTAAATATAGAACAAGCACGGAGAAAAGTTATAAATAAAAATATATACGAAAATGAATATAAAAATTATAAGTTCTGCTTCCAGACTCGAACTCAAGACCACCAAAAAGAAGCGCAATCAACATGCGACTCTATCCATCAAGACACTCATCCCTTGTACATCGAAGCAATCTTAGATTCTTAACACCATAAATAAAGTTTCGGATTTAAAGGAAATCTGGATCGAAATGCACAATGCTAAGCATACGGATGATATCTGCGCATGTGCAAGACGTCGACCCTTAAATTTGTGATTAAATTTAAAGATATTTTCATATTAAATTTCATTTTAGGAAGTATGAAACTGGATGGAATTTGTATTAAATATAGAATAAGCACGGAGAAAAGTTATAAATAAAAATATATAAGAAAATGAATATAAAAATTATAAGTTCTGCTTCCAGACTCGAACACGAGACCACCAAAAAGAAGAGCAAACAAACATGCGACTCTATCCACCATTCCACGCATCCCTCGTACAACGTAGCAATCTTAGATTCTTAACACCATAAATAAAGTTTCGGACGCGAAGGAAATCTGGATCGAAATGCACAATGCTAAGCATACGGATGGTATCTGCGCATGTGCAAGGCATCAAACCTTAAAATTTCTATTAAATTTAAAGATATTTTCACATTAAATTTTATTTTAGGAAGTATGAAAATGGATGGAATTTGTATTAAATATAGAATAAGCACGGAGAAAAGTTATAAATAAAAATATATACGAAAATGAATATAAAAATTATAAGTTCTGCTTCCAGACTCGAACTCAAGACCACCAAAAAGAAGCGCAATCAACATGCGACTCTATCCATCAAGCCACTCATCCCTTGTACATCGTAGCAATCTTAGATTCTTTACACCATAAATAAAGTTTCGGGTGTAAACTAAATCTGGTTCGAAATGCACAATGCTAAGCATACGGATGATATCTGCGCACGTGCAAGACATCGACCCTTAAATTTGTCATTAAATTTAAAGATATTTTCATATTAAATTTTATTTTAGGAAGTATGAAAATGGAGGGAATTTGTATTAAATATAGAATAAGCACGGAGAAAAGTTATAAATAAAAATATATAAGAAAATGAATATAAAAATTATAATTTCTTCTTACAGACTCGAACACAAGACCACCAAAAAGAAAAGCAAACAAACATGCGACTCCATCCACCATTCCACGCATCCCTCGTACAACGTAGCAATCTTAGATTCTTAACACCATAAATAAAGTTTCGGACGCGAAGGAAATCTGGATCGAAATGCACAATGCTAAGCATACGGATGGTATCTACGCATGTGCAAGGCATCGAACCTTAAAATTTCTATTAAATTTAAAGATATTTTCACATTAAATTTTATTTTAGGAAGTATGAAAATGGATGGAATTTGTATTAAATATAGAATAAGCACGGAGAAAAGTTATAAATAAAAATATATAAGAAAATGAATATAAAAATTATAAGTTCTGCTTCCAGACTCGAACACGAGACCACCAAAAAGAAGGGCTAACAAGCATGCGACTCTATCCACCATTCCACGCATCCCTCGTACAACGTAGCAATCTTAGATTCTTAACACCATAAATAAAGTTTCGGACGCGAAGGAAATCTGGATCGAAATGCACAATGCTAAGCATACGGTTGGTATCTGCGCATGTGCAAGGCATCGAACCTTAAAATTTCTATTAAATTTAAAGATATTTTCATATTAAATTTTATTTTAGGAAGTATGAAAATGGATGGAATTTGTATTAAATATAGAATAAGCACGGAGAAAAGTTATAAATAAAAATATATACGAAAATGAATATAAAAATTATAAGTTCTGCTTCCAGACTCGAACTCAAGACCACCAAAAAGAAGCGCAATCAACATGCGACTCTATCCATCAAGCCACTCATCCCTTGTACATCGTAGCAATCTTAGATTCTTAACACCATAAATAAAGTTTCGGGTGTAAACTAAATCTGGTTCGAAATGGACAATGCTAAGCATACGGATGATATCTGCGCACGTGCAAGACATCGAACCTTAAAATTTCTATTAAATTTAAAGATATTTTCATATTAAATTTTATTTTAGGAAGTATGAAACTGGATGGAATTTGTATTAAATATAGAATAAGCACGGAGAAAAGTTATAAATAAAAATATATAAGAAAATGAATATAAAAATTATAAGTTCTGCTTCCAGACTCGAACACGAGACCACCAAAAAGGAGAGCAAACAAACATTCGACTCTATCCACCATTCCACGCATCCCTCGTACAACGTAGCAATCTTAGATTCTTAACACCATAAATAAAGTTTCGGACGCGAAGGAAATCTGGATCGAAATGCACAATGCTAAGCATACGGATGGTATCTGCGCATGTGCAAGGCATCGAACCTTAAAACTTCTATTAAATTTAAAGATATTTTCACATTAAATTTTATTTTAGGAAGTATGAAAATGGATGGAATTTGTATTAAATATAGAATAAGCACGGAGAAAAGTTATAAATAAAAATATATAAGAAAATGAATATAAAAATTATAAGTTCTGCTTCCAGACTCGAACACGAGACCACCAAAAAGAAGAGCAAACAAACATGCGACTCTATCCACCATTCCACGCATCCCTCGTACCACGTAGCAATCTTAGATTCTTAACACCATAAATAAAGTTTCGGACGCGAAGGAAATCTGGATCGAAATGCACAATGCTAAGCATACGAATGGTATCTACGCATGTGCAAGGCATGGAACCTTAAAATTTCTATTAAATTTAAAGATATTTTCACATTAAATTTTGTTTTAGGAAGTATGGAAAGGGAGGGATTTTGTAGTAAATATAGTATAAGCACGGATAAAAGTTATATGTAAAAATATATGAAATTAATGAATGAAAAAAATTATTCGTTTTGCTTCCAGGCTCGAACTCAAGACCACCAAAAAGAAGCGCAATCAACATGCCACTCTATCAATCAAGCCACTCATCCCTTGTACATCGTAGCAATCTTAGATTCTTAACACCATAAATAAAGTTTCGGATGTAAAGGAAATCTGGATCGAAATGCACAATGCTAAGCATACGGATGATATCTGCGCATGTGCAAGACGTCGACCCTTAAATTTGTGATTAAATTTAAAGATATTTTCATATTAAATTTTATTTTAGGAAGTATGAAACTGGATGGAATTTGTATTAAATATAGAATAAGCACGGAGAAAAGTTATAAATAAAAATATATACGAAAATGAATATAAAAATTATAAGTTCTGCTTCCGGACTCGAACTCAAGACCACCAAAAATAAGCGCAATTAATATGCGACTCTATCCATCAAGCCACTCATCCCTTGTACATCGTAGCAATCTTAGATTCTTAACACCATAAATAAAGTTTCGGACGCGAAGGAAATCTGGATCGAAATGCACAATGCTAAGCATACGGATGGTATCTGCGCATGTGCAAGGCATCGAACCTTAAAATTTCTATTAAATTTAAAGATATTTTCACATTAAATTTTATTTTATAAAGTATGAAAATGGATGGAATTTGTATTAAATATAGAATAAGCGCGGAGAAAATTTATAAATAAAAATATATACGAAAATGAATATAAAAATTATAAGTTCTGCTTCCAGACTCGAACTCAAGACCACCAAAAAGAAGCGCAATCAACATGCGACTCTATCCATCAAGCCACTCATCCCTTGTACATCGAAGCAATCTTAGATTCTTAACACCATAAATAAAGTTTCGGATGTAAAGGAAATCTGGATCGAAATGCACAATGCTAAGCATACGGATGATATCTGCGCATGTGCAAGACGTCGACCCTTAAATTTGTGATTAAATTTAAAGATATTTTCATATTAAATTTTATTTTAGGAAGTATGAAACTGGATGGAATTTGTATTAAATATAGAATAAGCACGGAGAAAAGTTATAAATAAAAATATATAAGAAAATGAATATAAAAATTATAAGTTCTGCTTCCAGACTCGAACACGAGACCACCAAAAAGAAGAGCAAACAAACATGCGACTCTATCCACCATTCCACGCATCCCTCGTACAACGTAGCAATCTTAGATTCTTAACACCATAAATAAAGTTTCGGACGCGAAGGAAATCTGGATCGAAATGCACAATGCTAAGCATACGGATGGTATCTGCGCATGTGCAAGGCATCGAACCTTAAAATTTCTATTAAATTTAAAGATATTTTCACATTAAATTTTATTTTAGGAAGTATGAAAATGGATGGAATTTGTATTAAATATAGAATAAGCACGGAGAAAAGTTATAAATAAAAATATATACGAAAATGAATATAAAAATTATAAGTTCTGCTTCCAGACTCGAACACAAGACCACCAAAAAGAAGAGCAAACAAACATGCGACTCTATCCACCATTCTACGCATCCCTCGTACAACGTAGCAATCTTAGATTCTTAACACCATAAATAAAGTTTCGGACGCGAAGGAAATCTGGATCGAAATGCACAATGCTAAGCATACGGATGGTATGTGCACATGTGCAAGGCATCGAACCTTAAAATTTCTATTAAATTTAAAGATATTTTCATATTAAATTTTATTTTAGGAAGTATGAAAATGGATGGAATTTGTATTAAATATAGAATAAGCACGGAGAAAAGTTATAAATAAAAATATATAAGAAAATGAATATAAAAATTATAATTTCTTCTTACAGACTCGAACACAAGACCACCAAAAAGAAGAGCAAACAAACATGCGACTCTATCCACCATTCCACGCATCCCTCGTACAACGTAGCAATCTTAGATTCTTAACACCATAAATAAAGTTTCGGACGCGAAGGAAATCTGGATCGAAATGCACAATGCTAAGCATACGGATGGTATCTACGCATGTGCAAGGCATCGAACCTTAAAATTTCTATTAAATTTAAAGATATTTTCACATTAAATTTTATTTTAGGAAGTATGAAAATGGATGGAATTTGTATTAAATATAGAATAAGCACGGAGAAAAGTTATAAATAAAAATATATAAGAAAATGAATATAAAAATTATAAGTTCTGCTTCCAGACTCGAACACGAGACCACCAAAAAGAAGGGCTAACAAGCATGCGACTCTATCCACCATTCCACGCATCCCTCGTACAACGTAGCAATCTTAGATTCTTAACACCATAAATAAAGTTTCGGACGCGAAGGAAATCTGGATCGAAATGCACAATGCTAAGCATACGGTTGGTATCTGCGCATGTGCAAGGCATCGAACCTTAAAATTTCTATTAAATTTAAAGATATTTTCATATTAAATTTTATTTTAGGAAGTATGAAAATGGATGGAATTTGTATTAAATATAGAATAAGCACGGAGAAAAGTTATAAATAAAAATATATACGAAAATGAATATAAAAATTATAAGTTCTGCTTCCAGACTCGAACTCAAGACCACCAAAAAGAAGCGCAATCAACATGCGACTCTATCCATCAAGCCACTCATCCCTTGTACATCGTAGCAATCTTAGATTCTTAACACCATAAATAAAGTTTCGGGTGTAAACTAAATCTGGTTCGAAATGCACAATGCTAAGCATACGGATGATATCTGCGCATGTGCAAGACGTCGACCCTTAAATTTGTGATTAAATTTAAAGATATTTTCATATTAAATTTTATTTTAGGAAGTATGAAACTGGATGGAATTTGTATTAAATATAGAATAAGCACGGAGAAAAGTTATAAATAAAAATATATACGAAAATGAATATAAAAATTATAAGTTCTGCTTCCGGACTCGAACTCAAGACCACCAAAAAGAAGCGCAATTAATATGCGACTCTATCCATCAAGCCACTCATCCCTTGTACATCGTAGCAATCTTAGATTCTTAACACCATAAATAAAGTTTCGGACGCGAAGGAAATCTGGATCGAAATGCACAATGCTAAGCATACGGATGGTATCTGCGCATGTGCAAGGCATCGAACCTTAAAATTTCTATTAAATTTAAAGATATTTTCACATTAAATTTTATTTTATAAAGTATGAAAATGGATGGAATTTGTATTAAATATAGAATAAGCGCGGAGAAAATTTATAAATAAAAATATATACGAAAATGAATATAAAAATTATAAGTTCTGCTTCCAGACTCGAACTCAAGACCACCAAAAAGAAGCGCAATCAACATGCGACTCTATCCATCAAGCCACTCATCCCTTGTACATCGAAGCAATCTTAGATTCTTAACACCATAAATAAAGTTTCGGATGTAAAGGAAATCTGGATCGAAATGCACAATGCTAAGCATACGGATGATATCTGCGCATGTGCAAGACGTCGACCCTTAAATTTGTGATTAAATTTAAAGATATTTTCATATTAAATTTTATTTTAGGAAGTATGAAACTGGATGGAATTTGTATTAAATATAGAATAAGCACGGAGAAAAGTTATAAATAAAAATATATAAGAAAATGAATATAAAAATTATAAGTTCTGCTTCCAGACTCGAACACGAGACCACCAAAAAGAAGAGCAAACAAACATGCGACTCTATCCACCATTCCACGCATCCCTCGTACAACGTAGCAATCTTAGATTCTTAACACCATAAATAAAGTTTCGGACGCGAAGGAAATCTGGATCGAAATGCACAATGCTAAGCATACGGATGGTATCTGCGCATGTGCAAGGCATCGAACCTTAAAATTTCTATTAAATTTAAAGATATTTTCACATTAAATTTTATTTTAGGAAGTATGAAAATGGATGGAATTTGTATTAAATATAGAATAAGCACGGAGAAAAGTTATAAATAAAAATATATACGAAAATGAATATAAAAATTATAAGTTCTGCTTCCAGACTCGAACTCAAGACCACCAAAAAGAAGCGCAATCAACATGCGACTCTATCCATCAAGCCACTCATCCCTTGTACATCGTAGCAATCTTAGATTCTTAACACCATAAATAAAGTTTCGGGTGTAAACTAAATCTGGTTCGAAATGCACAATGCTAAGCATACGGATGATATCTGCGCATGTGCAAGACGTCGACCCTTAAATTTGTGATTAAATTTAAAGATATTTTCATATTAAATTTTATTTTAGGAAGTATGAAACTGGATGGAATTTGTATTAAATATAGAATAAGCACGGAGAAAAGTTATAAATAAAAATATATACGAAAATGAATATAAAAATTATAAGTTCTGCTTCCGGACTCGAACTCAAGACCACCAAAAAGAAGCGCAATTAATATGCGACTCTATCCATCAAGCCACTCATCCCTTGTACATCGTAGCAATCTTAGATTCTTAACACCATAAATAAAGTTTCGGACGCGAAGGAAATCTGGATCGAAATGCACAATGCTAAGCATACGGATGGTATCTGCGCATGTGCAAGGCATCGAACCTTAAAATTTCTATTAAATTTAAAGATATTTTCACATTAAATTTTATTTTATAAAGTATGAAAATGGATGGAATTTGTATTAAATATAGAATAAGCGCGGAGAAAATTTATAAATAAAAATATATACGAAAATGAATATAAAAATTATAAGTTCTGCTTCCAGACTCGAACTCAAGACCACCAAAAAGAAGCGCAATCAACATGCGACTCTATCCATCAAGCCACTCATCCCTTGTACATCGAAGCAATCTTAGATTCTTAACACCATAAATAAAGTTTCGGATGTAAAGGAAATCTGGATCGAAATGCACAATGCTAAGCATACGGATGATATCTGCGCATGTGCAAGACGTCGACCCTTAAATTTGTGATTAAATTTAAAGATATTTTCATATTAAATTTTATTTTAGGAAGTATGAAACTGGATGGAATTTGTATTAAATATAGAATAAGCACGGAGAAAAGTTATAAATAAAAATATATAAGAAAATGAATATAAAAATTATAAGTTCTGCTTCCAGACTCGAACACGAGACCACCAAAAAGAAGAGCAAACAAACATGCGACTCTATCCACCATTCCACGCATCCCTCGTACAACGTAGCAATCTTAGATTCTTAACACCATAAATAAAGTTTCGGACGCGAAGGAAATCTGGATCGAAATGCACAATGCTAAGCATACGGATGGTATCTGCGCATGTGCAAGGCATCGAACCTTAAAATTTCTATTAAATTTAAAGATATTTTCACATTAAATTTTATTTTAGGAAGTATGAAAATGGATGGAATTTGTATTAAATATAGAATAAGCACGGAGAAAAGTTATAAATAAAAATATATACGAAAATGAATATAAAAATTATAAGTTCTGCTTCCAGACTCGAACTCAAGACCACCAAAAAGAAGCGCAATCAACATGCGACTCTATCCATCAAGCCACTCATCCCTTGTACATCGTAGCAATCTTAGATTCTTTACACCATAAATAAAGTTTCGGGTGTAAACTAAATCTGGTTCGAAATGCACAATGCTAAGCATACGGATGATATCTGCGCACGTGCAAGACATCGACCCTTAAATTTGTCATTAAATTTAAAGATATTTTCATATTAAATTTTATTTTAGGAAGTATGAAAATGGAGGGAATTTGTATTAAATATAGAATAAGCACGGAGAAAAGTTATAAATAAAAATATATAAGAAAATGAATATAAAAATTATAATTTCTGCTTCCAGACTCGAACACAAGACCACCAAAAAGAAGAGCAAACAAACATGCGACTCTATCCACCATTCCACGCATCCCTCGTACAACGTAGCAATCTTAGATTCTTAACACCATAAATAAAGTTTCGGACGCGAAGGAAATCTGGATCGAAATGCACAATGCTAAGCATACGGATGGTATGTGCACATGTGCAAGGCATCGAACCTTAAAATTTCTATTAAATTTAAAGATATTTTCATATTAAATTTTATTTTAGGAAGTATGAAAATGGATGGAATTTGTATTAAATATAGAATAAGCACGGAGAAAAGTTATAAATAAAAATATATAAGAAAATGAATATAAAAATTATAATTTCTTCTTACAGACTCGAACACAAGACCACCAAAAAGAAGAGCAAACAAACATGCGACTCTATCCACCATTCCACGCATCCCTCGTACAACGTAGCAATCTTAGATTCTTAACACCATAAATAAAGTTTCGGACGCGAAGGAAATCTGGATCGAAATGCACAATGCTAAGCATACGGATGGTATCTACGCATGTGCAAGGCATCGAACCTTAAAATTTCTATTAAATTTAAAGATATTTTCACATTAAATTTTATTTTAGGAAGTATGAAAATGGATGGAATTTGTATTAAATATAGAATAAGCACGGAGAAAAGTTATAAATAAAAATATATAAGAAAATGAATATAAAAATTATAAGTTCTGCTTCCAGACTCGAACACGAGACCACCAAAAAGAAGGGCTAACAAGCATGCGACTCTATCCACCATTCCACGCATCCCTCGTACAACGTAGCAATCTTAGATTCTTAACACCATAAATAAAGTTTCGGACGCGAAGGAAATCTGGATCGAAATGCACAATGCTAAGCATACGGTTGGTATCTGCGCATGTGCAAGGCATCGAACCTTAAAATTTCTATTAAATTTAAAGATATTTTCATATTAAATTTTATTTTAGGAAGTATGAAAATGGATGGAATTTGTATTAAATATAGAATAAGCACGGAGAAAAGTTATAAATAAAAATATATACGAAAATGAATATAAAAATTATAAGTTCTGCTTCCAGACTCGAACTCAAGACCACCAAAAAGAAGCGCAATCAACATGCGACTCTATCCATCAAGCCACTCATCCCTTGTACATCGTAGCAATCTTAGATTCTTAACACCATAAATAAAGTTTCGGGTGTAAACTAAATCTGGTTCGAAATGCACAATGCTAAGCATACGGATGATATCTGCGCACGTGCAAGACATCGAACCTTAAAATTTCTATTAAATTTAAAGATATTTTCATATTAAATTTTATTTTAGGAAGTATGAAACTGGATGGAATTTGTATTAAATATAGAATAAGCACGGAGAAAAGTTATAAATAAAAATATATAAGAAAATGAATATAAAAATTATAAGTTCTGCTTCCAGACTCGAACACGAGACCACCAAAAAGAAGAGCAAACAAACATGCGACTCTATCCACCATTCCACGCATCCCTCGTACAACGTAGCAATCTTAGATTCTTAACACCATAAAAAATGTTTCGGACGCGAAGGAAATCTGGATCAAAATGCACAATGCTAAGCATACGGATGGTATCTGCGCATGTGCAAGGCATCGAACCTTAAAATTTATATTAAATTTAAAGATATTTTCACATTAAATTTTATTTTAGGAAGTATGGAAAGGGAGGGATTTTGTAGTAAATATAGTATAAGCACGGATATAAGTTATATATAAAAATATATGAAATTAATGAATGAAAAAAATTATTCGTTTTGCTTCCAGGCTCGAACTCAAGACCACCAAAAAGAAGCGCAATCAACATGCCACTCTATCAATCAAGCCACTCATCCCTTGTACATCGTAGCAATCTTAGATTCTTAACACCATAAATAAAGTTTCGGACGCGAAGGAAATCTGGATCGAAATGCACAATGCTAAGCATACGGATGGTATCTTCTCATGTGCAAGGCATCGAACCTTAAAATTTCTATTAAATTTAAAGATATTTTCACATTAAATTTTATTTTAGGAAGTATGAAAATGGATGGAATTTGTATTAAATATAGAATAAGCACGGAGAAAAGTTATAAATAAAAATATATACGAAAATGAATATAAAAATTATAAGTTCTGCTTCCAGACTCGAACTCAAGACCACCAAAAAGAAGCGCAATCAACATGCGACTCTATCCATCAAGCCACTCATCCCTTGTACATCGTAGCAATCTTAGATTCTTTACACCATAAATAAAGTTTCGGGTGTAAACTAAATCTGGTTCGAAATGCACAATGCTAAGCATACGGATGATATCTGCGCACGTGCAAGACATCGACCCTTAAATTTGTCATTAAATTTAAAGATATTTTCATATTAAATTTTATTTTAGGAAGTATGAAAATGGAGGGAATTTGTATTAAATATAGAATAAGCACGGAGAAAAGTTATAAATAAAAATATATAAGAAAATGAATATAAAAATTATAATTTCTGCTTCCAGACTCGAACACAAGACCACCAAAAAGAAGAGCAAACAAACATGCGACTCTATCCACCATTCCACGCATCCCTCGTACAACGTAGTAATCTTAGATTCTTAACACCATAAATAAAGTTTCGGACGCGAAGGAAATCTGGATCGAAATGCACAATGCTAAGCATACGGATGGTATGTGCACATGTGCAAGGCATCGAACCTTAAAATTTCTATTAAATTTAAAGATATTTTCATATTAAATTTTATTTTAGGAAGTATGAAAATGGATGGAATTTGTATTAAATATAGAATAAGCACGGAGAAAAGTTATAAATAAAAATATATACGAAAATGAATATAAAAATTATAAGTTCTGCTTCCAGACTCGAACTCAAGACCACCAAAAAGAAGCGCAATCAACATGCGACTCTATCCATCAAGCCACTCATCCCTTGTACATCGTAGCAATCTTAGATTCTTAACACCATAAATAAAGTTTCGGGTGTAAACTAAATCTGGTTCGAAATGCACAATGCTAAGCATACGGATGATATCTGCGCACGTGCAAGACATCGAACCTTAAAATTTCTATTAAATTTAAAGATATTTTCATATTAAATTTTATTTTAGGAAGTATGAAACTGGATGGAATTTGTATTAAATATAGAATAAGCATGGAGAAAAGTTATAAATAAAAATATATAAGAAAATGAATATAAAAATTATAAGTTCTGCTTCCAGACTCGAACACGAGACCACCAAAAAGAAGAGCAAACAAACATGCGACTCTATCCACCATTCCACGCATCCCTCGTACAACGTAGCAATCTTAGATTCTTAACACCATAAATAAATTTTCGGACGCGAAGGTAATCTGGATCGAAATGCACAATGCTAAGCATACGGATGGTATCTGCGCATGTGCAAGGCATCGAACCTTAAAATTTATATTAAATTGAAAGATATTTTCACATTAAATTTTATTTTAGGAAGTATGGAAAGGGAGGGATTTTGTAGTAAATATAGTATAAGCACGGATAAAAGTTATATATAAAAATATATGAAATTAATGAATGAAAAAAATTATTCGTTTTGCTTCCAGGCTCGAACTCAAGACCACCAAAAAGAAGCGCAATCAACATGCCACTCTATCAATCAAGCCACTCATCCCTTGTACATCGTAGCAATCTTAGATTCTTAACACCATAAATAAAGTTTCAGATGTAAAGGAAATCTGGATCGAAATGCACAATGCTAAGCATACGGATGATATCTGCGCATGTGCAAGACGTCGACCCTTAAATTTGTGATTAAATTTAAAGATATTTTCATATTAAATTTTATTTTAGGAAGTATGAAACTGGATGGAATTTGTATGAAATATAGAATAAGCACGGAGAAAAGTTATAAATAAAAATATATAAGAAAATGAATATAAAAATTATAAGTTCTGCTTCCAGACTCGAACACGAGACCACCAAAAAGAAGAGCTAACAAACATGCGACTCTATCCACCATTCCACGCATCCCTCGTGCAACGTAGCAATCTTAGATTCTTAACACCATAAATAAAGTTTCGGACGCGAAAGAAATCTGGATTGAAATGCACAATGCTAAGCATACGGATGGTATCTGCGCATGTGCAAGGCATCGAACCTTAAAATTTCTATTAAATTTAAAGAAATTTTCACATTAAATTTTATTTTAGGAAGTATGAAAATGGATGGAATTTGTATTAAATATAGAATAAGCACGGAGAAAAGTTATAAATAAAAATATATACGAAAATGAATATAAAAATTATAAGTTCTGCTTCCAGACTCGAACACGAGACCACCAAAAAGAAGAGCAAACAAACATGCGACTCTATCCACCATTCCACGCATCCCTCGTACAACGTAGCAATCTTAGATTCTTAACACCATAAAAAATGTTTCGGACGCGAAGGAAATCTGGATCAAAATGCACAATGCTAAGCATACGGATGGTATCTGCGCATGTGCAAGGCATCGAACCTTAAAATTTATATTAAATTTAAAGATATTTTCACATTAAATTTTATTTTAGGAAGTATGGAAAGGGAGGGATTTTGTAGTAAATATAGTATAAGCACGGATATAAGTTATATATAAAAATATATGAAATTAATGAATGAAAAAAATTATTCGTTTTGCTTCCAGGCTCGAACTCAAGACCACCAAAAAGAAGCGCAATCAACATGCCACTCTATCCATCAAGCCACTCATCCCTTGTACATCGTAGCAATCTTAGATTCTTTACACCATAAATAAAGTTTCGGGTGTAAACTAAATCTGGTTCGAAATGCACAATGCTAAGCATACGGATGATATCTGCGCACGTGCAAGACATCGACCCTTAAATTTGTCATTAAATTTAAAGATATTTTCATATTAAATTTTATTTTAGGAAGTATGAAAATGGAGGGAATTTGTATTAAATATAGAATAAGCACGGAGAAAAGTTATAAATAAAAATATATAAGAAAATGAATATAAAAATTATAATTTCTGCTTCCAGACTCGAACACAAGACCACCAAAAAGAAGAGCAAACAAACATGCGACTCTATCCACCATTCCACGCATCCCTCGTACAACGTAGTAATCTTAGATTCTTAACACCATAAATAAAGTTTCGGACGCGAAGGAAATCTGGATCGAAATGCACAATGCTAAGCATACGGATGGTATGTGCACATGTGCAAGGCATCGAACCTTAAAATTTCTATTAAATTTAAAGATATTTTCATATTAAATTTTATTTTAGGAAGTATGAAAATGGATGGAATTTGTATTAAATATAGAATAAGCACGGAGAAAAGTTATAAATAAAATTATATACGAAAATGAATATAAAAATTATAAGTTCTGCTTCCAGACTCGAACACGAGACCACCAAAAAGAAGAGCTAACAAACATGCGACTCTATCCACCATTCCACGCATCCCTCGTGCAACGTAGCAATCTTAGATTCTTAACACCATAAATAAAGTTTCGGACGCGAAAGAAATCTGGATCGAAATGCACAATGCTAAGCATACGGATGGTATCTGCGCATGTGCAAGGCATCGAACCTTAAAATTTCTATTAAATTTAAAGAAATTTTCACATTAAATTTTATTTTAGGAAGTATGAAAATGGATGGAATTTGTATTAAATATAGAATAAGCACGGAGAAAAGTTATAAATAAAAATATATACGAAAATGAATATAAAAATTATAAGTTCTGCTTCCAGACTCGAACACGAGACCACCAAAAAGAAGAGCAAACAAACATGCGACTCTATCCACCATTCCACGCATCCCTCGTACAACGTAGCAATCTTAGATTCTTAACACCATAAAAAATGTTTCGGACGCGAAGGAAATCTGGATCAAAATGCACAATGCTAAGCATACGGATGGTATCTGCGCATGTGCAAGGCATCGAACCTTAAAATTTATATTAAATTTAAAGATATTTTCACATTAAATTTTATTTTAGGAAGTATGGAAAGGGAGGGATTTTGTAGTAAATATAGTATAAGCACGGATATAAGTTATATATAAAAATATATGAAATTAATGAATGAAAAAAATTATTCGTTTTGCTTCCAGGCTCGAACTCAAGACCACCAAAAAGAAGCGCAATCAACATGCCACTCTATCAATCAAGCCACTCATCCCTTGTACATCGTAGCAATCTTAGATTCTTAACACCATAAATAAAGTTTCGGACGCGAAGGAAATCTGGATCGAAATGCACAATGCTAAGCATACGGATGGTATCTTCTCATGTGCAAGGCATCGAACCTTAAAATTTCTATTAAATTTAAAGATATTTTCACATTAAATTTTATTTTAGGAAGTATGAAAATGGATGGAATTTGTATTAAATATAGAATAAGCACGGAGAAAAGTTATAAATAAAAATATATACGAAAATGAATATAAAAATTATAAGTTCTGCTTCCAGACTCGAACTCAAGACCACCAAAAAGAAGCGCAATCAACATGCGACTCTATCCATCAAGCCACTCATCCCTTGTACATCGTAGCAATCTTAGATTCTTTACACCATAAATAAAGTTTCGGGTGTAAACTAAATCTGGTTCGAAATGCACAATGCTAAGCATACGGATGATATCTGCGCACGTGCAAGACATCGACCCTTAAATTTGTCATTAAATTTAAAGATATTTTCATATTAAATTTTATTTTAGGAAGTATGAAAATGGAGGGAATTTGTATTAAATATAGAATAAACACGGAGAAAAGTTATAAATAAAAATATATACGAAAATGAATATAAAAATTATAAGTTCTGCTTCCAGACTCGAACTCAAGACCACCAAAAAGAAGCGCAATCAACATGCGACTCTATCCATCAAGCCACTCATCCCTTGTACATCGTAGCAATCTTAGATTCTTAACACCATAAATAAAGTTTCGGACGCGAAGGAAATCTGGTTCGAAATGCACAATGCTAAGCATACGGATGATATCTGCGCACGTGCAAGACATCGACCCTTAAATTTGTCATTAAATTTAAAGATATTTTCACATTAAATTTTATTTTAGGAAGTATGAAAATGGATGGAATTTGTATTAAATATAGAATAAGCACGGAGAAAAGTTATAAATAAAAATATATACGAAAATGAATATAAAAATTATAAGTTCTGCTTCCAGACTCGAACTCAAGACCACCAAAAAGAAGCGCAATCAACATGCGACTCTATCCATCAAGCCACTCATCCCTTGTACATCGTAGCAATCTTAGATTCTTTACACCATAAATAAAGTTTCGGGTGTAAACTAAATCTGGTTCGAAATGCACAATGCTAAGCATACGGATGATATCTGCGCACGTGCAAGACATCGACCCTTAAATTTGTCATTAAATTTAAAGATATTTTCATATTAAATTTTATTTTAGGAAGTATGAAAATGGAGGGAATTTGTATTAAATATAGAATAAGCACGGAGAAAAGTTATAAATAAAAATATATAAGAAAATGAATATAAAAATTATAATTTCTGCTTCCAGACTCGAACACAAGACCACCAAAAAGAAGAGCAAACAAACATGCGACTCTATCCACCATTCCACGCATCCCTCGTACAACGTAGTAATCTTAGATTCTTAACACCATAAATAAAGTTTCGGACGCGAAGGAAATCTGGATCGAAATGCACAATGCTAAGCATACGGATGGTATGTGCACATGTGCAAGGCATCGAACCTTAAAATTTCTATTAAATTTAAAGATATTTTCATATTAAATTTTATTTTAGGAAGTATGAAAATGGATGGAATTTGTATTAAATATAGAATAAACACGGAGAAAAGTTATAAATAAAAATATATACGAAAATGAATATAAAAATTATAAGTTCTGCTTCCAGACTCGAACTCAAGACCACCAAAAAGAAGCGCAATCAACATGCGACTCTATCCATCAAGCCACTCATCCCTTGTACATCGTAGCAATCTTAGATTCTTAACACCATAAATAAAGTTTCGGGTGTAAACTAAATCTGGTTCGAAATGCACAATGCTAAGCATACGGATGATATCTGCGCACGTGCAAGACATCGACCCTTAAATTTGTGATTAAATTTAAACATATTTTCATATTAAATTTTATTTTAGGAAGTATGAAAATGGAGGGAATTTGTATTAAATATAGAATAAGCACGGAGAAAAGTTATAAATAAAAATATATAAGAAAATGAATATAAAAATTATAATTTCTGCTTCCAGACTCGAACACAAGACCACCAAAAAGAAGAGCAAACAAACATGCGACTCTATCCACCATTCCACGCATCCCTCGTACAACGTGGCAATCTTAGATTCTTAACACCATAAATAAAGTTTCGGACGCGAAGGAAATCTGGATCGAAATGCACAATGCTAAGCATACGGATGGTATGTGCACATGTGCAAGTCATCGAACCTTAAAATTTCTATTAAATTTAAAGATATTTTCATATTAAATTTTATTTTAGGAAGTATGAAAATGGATGGAATTTGTATTAAATATAGAATAAGCACGGAGAAAAGTTATAAATAAAATTATATACGAAAATGAATATAAAAATTATAAGTTCTGCTTCCAGACTCGAACTCAAGACCACCAAAAAGAAGCACAAACAACATGCGACTCTATCCATCAAGCCACTCATCCCTTGTACATCGTAGCAATCTTAGATTCTTAACACGATAAATAAATTTTCGGACGCGAAGGAAATCTGGATCGAAATGCACAATGCTAAGCATACGGATGGTATCTGCGCATGTGCAAGGCATCGAACCTTAAAATTTATATTAAATTTAAAGATATTTTCACATTAAATTTTATTTTAGGAAGTATGGAAAGGGAGGGATTTTGTAGTAAATATAGTATAAGCACGGATAAAAGTTATATATAAAAATATAGGAAATTAATGAATGAAAAAAATTATTCGTTTTACTTCCAGGCTCGAACTCAAGACCACCAAAAACAAGCGCAATCAACATGCCACTCTATCAATCAAGCCACTCATTCCTTGTACATCGTAGCAATCTTAGATTCTTTACACCATAAATAAAGTTTCGGGTGTAAACTAAATCTGGTTCGAAATGCACAATGCTAAGCATACGGATGATATCTGCGCACGTGCAAGACATCGACCCTTAAATTTGTCATTAAATTTAAAGATATTTTCATATTAAATTTTATTTTAGGAAGTATGAAAATGGATGGAATTTGTATTAAATATAGAATAAGCACGGAGAAAAGTTATAAATAAAAATATATAAGAAAATGAATATAAAAATTATAATTTCTTCTTACAGACTCGAACACAAGACCACCAAAAAGAAGAGCAAACAAACATGCGACTCTATCCACCATTCCACGCATCCCTCGTACAACGTAGCAATCTTAGATTCTTAACACCATAAATAAAGTTTCGGACGCGAAGGAAATCTGGATCGAAATGCACAATGCTAAGCATACGGTTGGTATCTGCGCATGTGCAAGGAATGGAACCTTAAAATTTCTATTAAATTTAAAAATATTTTCACATTAAATTTTATTTTAGGAAGTATGAAAATGGATGGAATTTGTATTAAATATAGAATAAGCACGGAGAAAAGTTATAAATAAAAATATATAAGAAAATGAATATAAAAATTATAATTTCTGCTTCCAGACTCGAACACAAGACCACCAAAAAGAAGAGCAAACAAACATGCGACTCTATCCACCATTCCACGCATCCCTCGTACAACGTAGCAATCTTAGATTCTTAACACCATAAATAAAGTTTAGGACGCGAAGGAAATCTGGATCGAAATGCACAATGCTAAGCATACGGATGGTATGTGCACATGTGCAAGGCATCGAACCTTAAAATTTCTATTAAATTTAAAGATATTTTCATATTAAATTTTATTTTAGGAAGTATGAAAATGGATGGAATTTGTATTAAATATAGAATAAGCACAGAGAAAAGTTATAAATAAAAATATATACGAAAATGAATATAAAAATTATAAGTTCTGCTTCCAGACTCGAACTCAAGACCACCAAAAAGAAGCGCGATCAACATGCGACTCTATCCATCAAGCCACTCATCCCTTGTGCATCGTAGCAATCTTAGATTCTTAACACCATAAATAAAGTTTCGGATGTAAACTAAATCTGGATCGAAATGCACAATGCTAAGCATACGGATGGTATGTGCGCATGTGCAAGGCATCGAACCTTAAAATTACTATTAAATTTAAAGATATTTTCATATTAAATTTTATTTTAGGAAGTATGAAAATGGATGGAATTTGTATTAAATATAGAATAAGCACGGAGAAAAGTTATAAATAAAAATATATAAGAAAATGAATATAAAAATTATAAGTTCTGCTTCCAGACTCGAACACGAGACCACCAAAAAGAAGAGCAAACAAACATGCGACTCTATCCACCATTCCACGCATCCCTCGTACAACGCAGCAATCTTAGATTCTTAACACCATAAAAAATGTTTCGGACGCGAAGGAAATCTGGATCGAAATGCACAATGCTAAGCATACGGATGGTATCTGCGCATGTGCAAGGCATCGAACCTTAAAATTTATATTAAATTTAAAGATATTTTCACATTAAATTTTATTTTAGGAAGTATGGAAAGGGAGGGATTTTGTAGTAAATATAGTATAAGCACGGATAAAAGTTATATATAAAAATATATGAAATTAATGAATGAAAAAAATTATTCGTTTTGCTTCCAGGCTCGAACTCAAGACCACCAAAAAGAAGCGCAATCAACATGCCACTCTATCAATGAAGCCACTCATCCCTTGTACATCGTAGCAATCTTAGATTCTTAACACCATAAATAAAGTTTCGGATGTAAAGGAAATCTAGATCGAAATGCACAATGCTAAGCATACGGATGATATCTGCGCATGTGCAAGAGGTCGACCCTTAAATTTGTGATTAAATTTAAAGATATTTTCATATTAAATTTTATTTTAGGAAGTATGAAACTGGATGGAATTTGTATTAAATATAGAATAAGCACGGAGAAAAGTTATAAATAAAAATATATAAGAAAATGAATATAAAAATTATAAGTTCTGCTTCCAGACTCGAACACGAGACCACCAAAAAGAATAGCAAACAAACATGCGACTCTATCCACCATTCCACGTATCCCTCGTACAACTTAGCAATCTTAGATTCTTAACACCATAAAAAATGTTTCGGACGCGAAGGAAATCTGGATCGAAATGCACAATGTTAAGCATACGGATGGTATCTGCGCATGTGCAAGGCATCGAACCTTAAAATTTATATTAAATTTATTGATATTTTCACATTAAATTTTATTTTAGGAAGTATGGAAAGGGAGGGATTTTGTAGTAAATATAGTATAAGCACGGATAAAAGTTATATATAAAAATACATGAAATTAATGAATGAAAAAAATTATTCGTTTTGCTTCCAGGCTCGAACTCAAGACCACCAAAAAGAAGCGCAATCAACATGCCACTCTATCAATCAAGCGACTCATCCCTTGTACATCGTAGCAATCTTAGATTCTTAACACCATAAATAAAGTTTCGGATGTAAAGGAAATCTGGATCGAAATGCACAATGCTAAGCATACGGATGGTATCTGCGCATGTGCAAGGCATCGAACCTTAAAATTTCTATTAAATTTAAAGATATTTTCACATTAAATTTTATTTTAGGAAGTATGAAAATGGATGGAATTTGTATTAAATATAGAATAAGCACGGAGAAAGTTATAAATAAAAATATATACGAAAATGAATATAAAAATTATAAGTTTTGCTTCCAGACTCGAACTCAAGACCACCAAAAAGAAGCGCAATCAACATGCGACTCTATCCATCAAGCCACTCATCCCTTGTACATCGTAGCAATCTTAGATTCTTAACACCATAAATAAAGTTTCGGGTGTAAACTAAATCTGGTTCGAAATGCACAATGCTAAGCATACGGATGATATCTGCGCACGTGCAAGACATCGACCCTTAAATTTGTGATTAAATTTAAAGATATTTTCATATTAAATTTTATTTTAGGAAGTATGAAAATGGATGGAATTTGTATTAAATATAGAATAAGCACGGAGAAAAGTTATAAATAAAAATATATAAGAAAATGAATATAAAAATTATAATTTCTGCTTCCAGACTCGAACTCAAGACCACCAAAAAGAAGAGCATACAAACATGCGACTCTATCCACCATTCCACGCATCCCTCGTACAACGTAGCAATCTTAGATTCTTAACACCATAAATAAAGTTTCGGACGCGAAGGAAATCTGGATCGAAATGCACAATGCTAAGCATACGGATGGTATGTGCACATGTGCAAGGCATCGAACCTTAAAATTTCTATTAAATTTAAAGATATTTTCATATTAAATTTTATTTTAGGAAGTATGAAACTGGATGGAATTTGTATTAAATATAGAATAAGCACGGAGAAAAGTTATAAATAAAAATATATAAGAAAATGAATATGAAAATTATAAGTTCTGCTTCCAGACTCGAACACGAGACCACCAAAAAGAAAAGCAAACAAACATGCGACTCTATCCACCAATCCACGCATCCCTCGTACAAAGTAGCAATCTTAGATTCTTAACACCATAAAAAATGTTTCGGACGCGAAGGAAATCTGGATCGAAATGCACAATGCTAAGCATACGGATGGTATTTGCGCATGTGCAAGGCATCGAACCTTAAAATTTCTATTAAATTTAAAGATATTTTCATATTAAATTTTATTTTAGGAAGTATGAAAATGGATGGAATTTGTATTAAATATAGAATAAGCACGGAGAAAAGTTATAAATAAAAATATATACGAAAATGAATATAAAAATTATAAGTTCTGCTTCCAGACTCGAACTCAAGACCACCAAAAAGAAGCGCAATCAACATGCCACTCTATCAATCAAGCCACTCATCCCTTGTACATTGTAGCAATCTTAGATTCTTAACACCATAAATAAAGTTTCGGATGTAAAGGAAATCTGGATCGAAATGCACAATGCTAAGCATACGGATGATATCTGCGCATGTGCAAGACGTCGACCCTTAAATTTGTGATTAAATTTAAAGATATTTTCATATTAAATTTTATTTTAGGAAGTATGAAACTGGATGGAATTTGTATTAAATATAGAATAAGCACGGAGAAAAGTTATAAATAAAAATATATAAGAAAATGAATATAAAAATTATAAGTTGTGCTTCCAGACTCGAACACGAGACCACCAAAAAGTAGAGCTAACAAACATGCGACTCTATCCACCATTCCACGCATCCTTCGTACAACGTAGCAATCTTAGATTCTTAACACCATAAATAAAGTTTCGGACGCGAAGGAAATCTGGATCGAAATGCACAATGCTAAGCGTACGGATGGTATCTACGCATGTGCAAGGCATCGAACCTTAAAATTTCTATTAAATTTAAAGATATTTTCACATTAAATTTTATTTTAGGAAGTATGAAAATGGATGGAATTTGTATTAAATATAGAATAAGCACGGAGAAAAGTTATAAATAAAAATATATACGAAAATGAATATGAAAATTATAAGTTCTGCTTCCAGACTCGAACACGAGACCACCAAAAAGGAGAGCAAACAAACATGCGACTCTATCCACCATTCCACGCATCCCTCGTACAACGCAGCAATCTTAGATTCTTAACACCATAAAAAATGTTTCGGTGCGAAGGAAATCTGGATCGAAATGCACAATGCTAAGCATACGGATGGTATCTGCGCATGTGCAAGGCATCGAACCTTAAAATTTATATTAAATTTAAAGATATTTTCACATTAAATTTTATTTTAGGAAGTATGGAAAGGGAGGGATTTTGTAGTAAATATAGTATAAGCACGGATAAAAGTTATATATAAAAATATATGAAATTAATGAATGAAAAAAATTATTCGTTTTGCTTCCAGGCTCGAACTCAAGACCACCAAAACGAAGCGCAATCAACATGCCACTCTATCAATCAAGCCACTCATCCCTTGTACATCGTAGCAATCTTAGATTCTTAACACCATAAATAAAGTTTCGGCTGTAAAGGAAATCTGGATCGAAATGCACAATGCTAAGCATACGGATGATATCTGCGCATGTGCAAGACGTCGACCCTTAAATTTGTGATTAAATTTAAAGATATTTTCATATTAAATTTTATTTTAGGAAGTATGAAACTGGATGGAATTTGTATTAACCCTCCTGGCGGCGGCTTTCAGATTGCTATCCTTACCGAAAGTGGCACGCCGGAATAACAGGTTCAACCTTAAAAATGTCGCGGTTTGGTCAAAAGAATTGCTTTCCCCTTTTGCGGTCAGTTCAGCGCTGCAGGTGGGAAGTGATTAGCAAATTTCATGCTGTGAGTAGCAGGTGTTTCTTATCGTAGTCTTTCGATTTCTAAAATCATTTCTTTCAGTGCTTAGGAAGAGATTGACAATAACGTCGATTGAAAATGCGAAAATGTGATTGTTTTTTTAGAGGTTTTTCGATTATTTTATAAAACAATACATAAAATTTATGTTAGGAATAAGTCATTATCATGTTTATTTTGATACTAGTCTGGTTTTTATAAAATGAAAGTCCTCGTTAATATTTTTTTCATTGCAATATGTTTCGCAAATTATTTTATTCCGTAGTACTGTGAAATTATTTCTCGACATTACCTGCAAGTGATTTAATTTTTAAAAAAAAAACCCTTTCAGCGCATTGCCAATTTATTTTAATATTTTAAAATGCGTGTTTAAAACATTAATTGTGATAAGTAACACTACGTTATAACTTTGTTTCTTCAGTATTCAAAAAAATAGTGTAATTAGGGAATTTCTTGCAATGTTTCTCTTTCAAATATATCGATTTTCAGTATTTATCTGCATGATTAAAATTTTATAATTAAATATACTGTACAATATTTAATTGGCCAGTTATTCAGTAATGCTGAAATAACTGGTCGATGCGCCTTATGACTGTAACAAATAAAAATAATTGTCAAAATATTTCTTTGTAATATTCATGATACAAATTTGGCCTGGAAAAATGACTCAAATAATACAGATTATTTAGACTCATAATTAACCATTTGCAACTGGAATTTTTTGAATACCTGCAAATCAAGTTCCTGCAGAATATTAAGTACTGTTTTAAAATAAATTACAATTTTTGAAAAATCTCAGTTTTAAGTTTTTCGGGTTAGAATCAAAGCTCTTACTATTTTGCAATCGTATAACGACAAACCGTGGGGTAAACGAATCATTAAAAAGAAAAATCTGAATTGAAAAGCTTTGCAAATACAGCATTGATCTTTTTTACTTATTACTTTTACATTATTTATTGCTTTTGGTGATCAGCACATGTGTTACGTCGAGGTTATTAGCCAATATAAAATTTTTAATTAAATGTTTTCTTCAGCAAAACATCTTGAAATTTCAAATTTTGATAGTCATATAATTCATACTATTGCAGACTCATTGTACCATTCTGTATTGCAGATTTTTTTTTAATTTTCTGTCAGCTCCTTGACAGTAATTCCTTAATTTAAAACGGGAGTGAATAAACTTCAATTAATGCAAAACCTTTTTTGTTGAAACCAATCAGGCTTATTAAATTTCTAAATACAGGGAATAGAAACATTCAGCAATAAAGTTTTATGTATATACTGAATATTTCTTTTTAATTTTTGAAATGACTTTGAATGATCTCTTATTCAATAAAAATTTCCAAAAATTCCTTCTTATTCTGTAATAATTTTGAAAGTTATGATGGAATACACTTCAAAATCTCATTTTATTTTTAATTCATAATTTTTAAAAATTCAGAAAAAACAAAACCAAAAAAAAAAACATTTTGCACGTTTTCATTTTCTAAGATGCATATTCCACTAAGATATATATAGAAGATCTAATAGACGCCACGCACAAACATTCGTCTAAGTTAATAATAAAGATGGGCAAGTGTGTGTGTCATTACTTGTCTGGTTGTATTGGTACTTTTCAGACCAGACAATTTGAAATAGAATTACCAAAATCTGCATCTACATACATTGGACAGTGGGAATCATTTCTTTAAAATTTTAATTAACCCTTTCAAGGGACAAGGGAAGTATGCTCATCACCAAATTCAACAATTTTTGAATAAAGTTATGTAAGTTGGCATAAATTCTTACGAATTTTTCAGTAAGGTTTCAATTGTAGGTTAGAGGTTTCAATTGTTTATCTCAAATAAAATGAAGTGCCTTGATTTATTTCTTAGTTATTAATTGGAAAAATTAATTAATAAATCAGATTAAACTGATCTAATAAGTTGAATGAATTACTTTTCCTAGGTCAATCTTAATTTTAAAAACATTTTACTCCAACATGACTAGGAAAAAAAGGCCCTTTAAAGGGTTAATAAAAATTATTAAAATTTTAAAGTTCATTCGAAAATATCACAGTAGAAAAATAATTTGTACATTAATTGTGAATTCAAATTTTCCCCCCACTTTTAATTAAATTAAAAATATTTTAAAAATATATTTTATTTTTGAATTGAAACTAAACGTTTTCATTGTTATCCTTATATTTCATTCCGGCTTTTTACCCATTGATGATGATTTAGTTAAAAGGTTAAAAAGATCTAAGCTAAAAGCAAAGGGGTAAAAATTTCTTTACTGAAATACATATAAACCATGTGGCTGAAGAGAATGCTCCATAATTAGCATCTCAATAAATAAGACACTAAAAGTTCAAGATCTTAATTTTACAACAAAGAATGATTTTTCTTGGTGATACATTCAAATGTATAAATGACACATTGTATAAATTATATTAGAATAATTTCGTATTTTATCGCTGATAAATGGTAAAATTTTAAATAATTTTTAATTAACAGAAGTTTTAATTAAAATTTTGAAAATTTCCTTTCGAGGTGAACGTTAACAGTTTTCTAATTATTTAATGGCGAAGTGCGTTCGCTCTAAGTCAAACAGTTTGATCTGGAGATCGCCAATACGAACATTCATATTCATTATAATTAGAGATATTCGCTACTTTAATAGAAATATTCGCAAGCGACCTTCATGTCTGGCACCGTTGTTCAAACTAGTTCTGTTTTTAAAAAATGAAAATGTGAGGCTAAAGGTTATAAAGAATAAAGAATTTCAAACTACATGGAAGTGGGAGTTACCGAATTTTTTTTACTCTCGTGATCAAAAATAAAATAAAACAAAGATCATAAATAGTCTAAATGCCAGTTGTACGCATTAAATTTTTTTTAAATGCTAACATATGAGATAAAATTAGATCAAGGAGTTAAAATAATGGCAACAATTTTAAAATTATTTATTCTCACATTTAACTCACACATTCACTCACTTTCAAGTGGATTAAAATTCATGGATTAAATTACTCAGCATTAAGAGTAAAAATGTCAATATAAATCAGTTTCATATAAACAGAATCGTGCGATGTATATATAAGATTGTACAGTGAAATAAGATTAATATTTCGATACAAAAAATAGAACCTTTAAAAACTGCGCTTATATTAACTTTGAAAATATTATTAAAAACCAGAGGAAAAATATAAAAACAATGAAACTTATATCTCTACAATGCTTACATTTTTGTTCGAATTCTTCAAACAGTGTGAAATTCTATAAGGTTTAAAGAATGAAACAAATATTCAATTTTCATATATAGTTTATTACGTTATAAAAATTAGGATTTAATGTAACGAATACTAATCTTTCCGAAAAATCGCACTGTAATATATTGGTTCTATATATCTCCCCGTTTTGAAATACACTTATTAATGAATACTAAAAAAAAAAAAATTAATTAAAAGTTAAAAAGTTTCGTCCGTTAAGTAAATTCTGTAAATAAGTTTAGTGTCTTATTTTCAAAAATAAGTTGCATAAGCAATGTCAATTCTAAAATCCTTAAATGAAAGCACGCTATGAAAAAAAAACTTGTCAAATTTTAATTTTATATTTTTTATTTATTTTTTACATTAACTATTTTCTTATGCTAGAAAGCTTTAAAATCTAATGTTTCAATTTATTAATAATAATACGTTTATGTATTTTTTCATTCCAGGTATATATTTTCATACTTTCAATTTCATTCTCGTTATTTAAATTTCATTTTGGATACGTAATTATTATCAAAATCTCAAAAGTAACGCCTCAGAACGTAAGCGAGATTTTAAAATGCTTAAAAGGGCGCGAGCAGGAAGACATCAATCATATCGTCCACTGATAACGATTCACTTTTCCTTATCTCACATTCCCTTCTCATTATCTCACAGCTTGAGATTGGGGGTAGGAAAAAACTGGAACCCGTAAAAATACGGGCAGTGACAGTTTTAAGGGAGTTTTTGTTTCCGTCTATAGACGGGTCCGCCGTTTTGAAGGGAGAAAAGATTCCGTCTTTTTCCGGGGTTGCCGCTTGGAGGGTTAAATATAGAATAAGCACGGAGAATAGTTATAAATAAAAATATATAAGAAAATGAATATAAAAATTATAAGTTCTGCTTCCAGACTCGAACACGAGACCACCAAAAAGAAGAGCTAACAAACATGCGACTCTATCCACCATTCCACGCATCCCTCGTACAACGTAGCAATCTTAGATTCTTAACACCATAAATAAAGTTTCGGACGCGAAGGAAATCTGGATCGAAATGCACAATGCTAAGCATACGGATGGTATCTGCGCATGTGCAAGGCATCGAACCTTAAAATTTCTATTAAATTTAAAGATATTTTCACATTAAATTTTATTTTAGGAAGTATGAAAATGGATGGAATTTGTATTAAATATAGAATAAGCACGGAGAAAAGTTATAAATAAAAATATATACGAAAATGAATATAAAAATTATAAGTTTTGCTTCCAGACTCGAACTCAAGACCACCAAAAAGAAGCGCAATCAACATGCGACTCTATCCATCAAGCCACACATCCCTTGTACATCGTAGCAATCTTAGATTCTTAACACCATAAATAAAGTTTCGGGTGTAAACTACATCTGGTTCGAAATGCACAATGCTAAGCATACGGATGATATCTGCGCACGTGCAAGACCTCGACCCTTAAATTTGTGATTAAATTTAAAGATATTTTCATATTAAATTTTATTTTAGGAAGTATGAAAATGGATGGAATTTGTATTAAATATAGAATAAGCACGGAGAAAAGTTATAAATAAAAATATATAAGAAAATGAATATAAAAATTATAATTTCTGCTTCCAGACTCGAACTCAAGACCACCAAAAAGAAGAGCATACAAACATGCGACTCTATCCACCATTCCACGCATCCCTCGTACAACGTAGCAATCTTAGATTCTTAACACCATAAATAAAGTTTCGGACGCGAAGGAAATCTGGATCGAAATGCACAATGCTAAGCATACGGATGGTATGTGCACATGTGCAAGGCATCGAACCTTAAAATTTCTATTAAATTTAAAGATATTTTCATATTAAATTTTATTTTAGGAAGTATGAAACTGGATGGAATTTGTATTAAATATAGAATAAGCACGGAGAAAAGTTATAAATAAAAATATATAAGAAAATTAATATGAAAATTATAAGTTCTGCTTCCAGACTCGAACACGAGACCACCAAAAAGGAGAGCAAACAAACATGCGACTCTATCCACCATTCCACGCATCCCTCGTACAACGTAGCAATCTTAGATTCTTAACACCATAAAAAATGTTTCGGACGCGAAGGAAATCTGGATCGAAATGCACAATGCTAAGCATACGGATGGTATCTGCGCATGTGCAAGGCATCGAACCTTAAAATTTCTATTAAATTTAAAGATATTTTCACATTAAATTTTATTTTAGGAAGTATGGAAAGGGAGGGATTTTGTAGTAAATATAGTATAAGCACGGATAAAAGTTATATATAAAAATATATGAAATTAATGAATGAAAAAAATTATTCGTTTTGCTTCCAGGCTCGAACTCAAGACCACCAAAAAGAAGCGCAATCAACATGCCACTCTATCAATCAAGCCACTCATCCCTTGTACATTGTAGCAATCTTAGATTCTTAACACCATAAATAAAGTTTCGGATGTAAAGGAAATCTGGATCGAAATGCACAATGCTAAGCATACGGATGATATCTGCGCATGTGCAAGACGTCGACCCTTAAATTTGTGATTAAATTTAAAGATATTTTCATATTAAATTTTATTTTAGGAAGTATGAAACTGGATGGAATTTGTATTAAATATAGAATAAGCACGGAGAAAAGTTATAAATAAAAATATATAAGAAAATGAATATAAAAATTATAAGTTGTGCTTCCAGACTCGAACACGAGACCACCAAAAAGTAGAGCTAACAAACATGCGACTCTATCCACCATTCCACGCGTCCCTCGTACAACGTAGCAATCTTAGATTCTTAACACCATAAATAAAGTTTCGGACGCGAAGGAAATCTGGATCGAAATGCACAATGCTAAGCGTACGGATGGTATCTACGCATTTGCAAGGCATCGAACCTTAAAATTTCTATTAAATTTAAAGATATTTTCACATTAAATTTTATTTTAGGAAGTATGAAAATGGATGGAATTTGTATTAAATATAGAATAAGCACGGAGAAAAGTTATAAATAAAAATATATACGAAAATGAATATGAAAATTATAAGTTCTGCTTCCAGACTCGAACACGAGACCACCAAAAAGGAGAGCAAACAAACATGCGACTCTATCCACCATTCCACGCATCCCTCGTACAACGCAGCAATCTTAGATTCTTAACACCATAAAAAATGTTTCGGTGCGAAGGAAATCTGGATCGAAATGCACAATGCTAAGCATACGGATGGTATCTGCGCATGTGCAAGGCATCGAACCTTAAAATTTATATTAAATTTAAAGATATTTTCACATTAAATTTTATTTTAGGAAGTATGGAAAGGGAGGGATTTTGTAGTAAATATAGTATAAGCACGGATAAAAGTTATATATAAAAATATATGAAATTAATGAATGAAAAAAATTATTCGTTTTGCTTCCAGGCTCGAACTCAAGACCACCAAAAAGAAGCGCAATCAACATGCCACTCTATCAATCAAGCCACTCATCCCTTGTACATCGTAGCAATCTTAGATTCTTAACACCATAAATAAAGTTTCGGATGTAAAGGAAATCTGGATCGAAATGCAGAATGCTAAGCATACGGATGATATCTGCGCATGTGCAAGACGTCGACCCTTAAATTTGTGATTAAATTTAAAGATATTTTCATATTAAATTTTATTTTAGGAAGTATGAAACTGGATGGAATTTGTATTAAATATAGAATAAGCACGGAGAATAGTTATAAATAAAAATATATAAGAAAATGAATATAAAAATTATAAGTTCTGCTTCCAGACTCGAACACGAGACCACCAAAAAGAAGAGCTAACAAACATGCGACTCTATCCACCATTCCACGCATCCCTCGTACAACGTAGCAATCTTAGATTCTTAACACCATAAATAAAGTTTCGGACGCGAAGGAAATCTGGATCGAAATGCACAATGCTAAGCATACGGATGGTATCTGCGCATGTGCAAGGCATCGAACCTTAAAATTTCTATTAAATTTAAAGATATTTTCACATTAAATTTTATTTTAGGAAGTATGAAAATGGATGGAATTTGTATTATATATATAGAATAAGCACGGAGAAAAGTTATAAATAAAAATATATACGAAAATGAATATAAAAATTATAAGTTTTGCTTCCAGACTCGAATTTAAGACCACCAAAAAGAAGCGCAATCAACATGCGACTCTATCCATCAAGCCACTCATCCCTTGTACATCGTAGCAATCTTAGATTCTTAACACCATAAATAAAGTTTCGGGTGTAAACTAAATCTGGTTCGAAATGCACAATGCTAAGCATACGGATGATATCTGCGCACGTGCAAGACATCGACCCTTAAATTTGTGATTAAATTTAAAGATATTTTCATATTAAATTTTATTTTAGGAAGTATGAAAATGGATGGAATTTGTATTAAATATAGAATAAGCACGGAGAAAAGTTATAAATAAAAATATATAAGAAAATGAATATAAAAATTATAATTTCTGCTTCCAGACTCGAACTCAAGACCACCAAAAAGAAGAGCATACAAAAATGCGACTCTATCCACCATTCCACGCATCCCTCGTACAACGTAGCAATCTTAGATTCTTAACACCATAAATAAAGTTTCGGACGCGAAGGAAATCTGGATCGAAATGCACAATGCTAAGCATACGGATGGTATGTGCACATGTGCAAGGCATCGAACCTTAAAATTTCTATTAAATTTAAAGATATTTTCATATTAAATTTTATTTTAGGAAGTATGAAAATGGATGGAATTTGTATTAAATATAGAATAAGCACGGAGAAAAGTTATAAATAAAAATATATACGAAAATGAATATAAAAATTATAAGTTCTGCTTCCAGACTCGAACTCAAGACCACCAAAAAGAAGCGCAATCAACATGCGACTCTATCCATCAAGCCACTCATACCTTGTACATCGTAGCAATCTTAGATTCTTAACACCATAAATAAAGTTTCGGACGCGAAGGAAATCTGGATCGAAATGCACAATGCTAAGCATACGGATGGTATGTGCGCATGTGCAAGGCATCGAACCTTAAAATTTCTATTAAATTTAAAGATATTTTCATATTAAATTTTATATTAGGAAGTATGAAAATGGATGGAAATTTGTATTAAATATAGAATAAGCACGGAGAAAAGTTATAAATAAAAATATATACGAAAATGAATATAAAAATTATAAGTTCTGCTTTCAGACTCGAACTCAAGACCAACCAAAAAGAATCGCAATAAACATGCGACTCTATCCATCAAGCCACTCATCCCTTGACATCGTAGCAATCTTAGATTCTTAACACCATAAATAAAGTTTCGGATGTAAACTAAATCTGGATCGAAATGCACAATGCTAAGCATACGGATGATATCTGCGCATGTGCAAGACATCGACCCTTAAATTTGTGATTAAATTTAAAGATATTTTTATATTAAATTTTATTTTAGGAAGTATGAAAATGGATGGAATTTGTATTAAATATGGAATAAGCACGGAGAAAAGTTATAAATAAAAATATATACGAAAATGATTATAAAAATTATAAGTTCTGCTTCCAGACTCGAACACAAGACCACCAAAAAGAAGAGCAAACAAACATGCGACTCTGTCCACCATTCCACGCATCCCTCGTAAAACGTAGCAATCTTAGATTTTTAACACCATAAAAAATGTTCCGGACGCGATGGATGGAAGGATCGAAATGCACAATGCTAAGCATACGGATGGTATCTGCGCATGTGCAAGGCATCGACCCTTAAAATTTATATTAAATTTAAAGATATTTTCACATTAAATTTTATTTTAGGAAGTATGGAAAGGGATGGATTTTGTAGTAAATATAGTATAAGCACGGATAAAAGATATATATAAAAATATATAAAATTAATGAATGAAAAAAATTATTCGTTTTGCTTCCAGGCTCGAACTCAAGACCACCAAGAAGAAGCGCAATCAACATGCGACTCTATCAATCAAGCCACTCATCCCTTGTACATCGTAGCAATCTTAGATTCTTAACACCATAAATAAAGTTTCTGATGTAAACTAAATCTGGATCGAAATGCACAATGCTAAGCATACGGATGGTATGTGCGCATGTGCAAGGCATCGAACCTTAAAATTTCTATTAAATTTAAAGATATTTTCATATTAAATTTTATTTTAGGAAGTATGAAAATGGATGGAATTTGTATTAAATATAGAATAAGTACGGAGAAAAGTTATAAATAAAAATATATACGAAAATGAATATAAAAATTATAAGTTCTGCTTCCAGACTCGAACTCAAGACCACCAAAAAGAAGCGCAATCAACATGCGACTCTATCCACCATTCCACGCGTCCCTCGTACAACGTAGCAATCTTAGATTCTTAACACCATAAATAAAGTTTCGGACGCGAAGGAAATCTGGATCGAAATGCACAATGCTAAGCGTACGGATGGTATCTACGCATTTGCAAGGCATCGAACCTTAAAATTTCTATTAAATTTAAAGATATTTTCACATTAAATTTTATTTTAGGAAGTATGAAAATGGATGGAATTTGTATTAAATATAGAATAAGCACGGAGAAAAGTTATAAATAAAAATATATACGAAAATGAATATGAAAATTATAAGTTCTGCTTCCAGACTCGAACACGAGACCACCAAAAAGGAGAGCAAACAAACATGCGACTCTATCCACCATTCCACGCATCCCTCGTACAACGCAGCAATCTTAGATTCTTAACACCATAAAAAATGTTTCGGTGCGAAGGAAATCTGGATCGAAATGCACAATGCTAAGCATACGGATGGTATCTGCGCATGTGCAAGGCATCGAACCTTAAAATTTATATTAAATTTAAAGATATTTTCACATTAAATTTTATTTTAGGAAGTATGGAAAGGGAGGGATTTTGTAGTAAATATAGTATAAGCACGGATAAAAGTTATATATAAAAATATATGAAATTAATGAATGAAAAAAATTATTCGTTTTGCTTCCAGGCTCGAACTCAAGACCACCAAAAAGAAGCGCAATCAACATGCCACTCTATCAATCAAGCCACTCATCCCTTGTACATCGTAGCAATCTTAGATTCTTAACACCATAAATAAAGTTTCGGATGTAAAGGAAATCTGGATCGAAATGCAGAATGCTAAGCATACGGATGATATCTGCGCATGTGCAAGACGTCGACCCTTAAATTTGTGATTAAATTTAAAGATATTTTCATATTAAATTTTATTTTAGGAAGTATGAAACTGGATGGAATTTGTATTAAATATAGAATAAGCACGGAGAATAGTTATAAATAAAAATATATAAGAAAATGAATATAAAAATTATAAGTTCTGCTTCCAGACTCGAACACGAGACCACCAAAAAGAAGAGCTAACAAACATGCGACTCTATCCACCATTCCACGCATCCCTCGTACAACGTAGCAATCTTAGATTCTTAACACCATAAATAAAGTTTCGGACGCGAAGGAAATCTGGATCGAAATGCACAATGCTAAGCATACGGATGGTATCTGCGCATGTGCAAGGCATCGAACCTTAAAATTTCTATTAAATTTAAAGATATTTTCACATTAAATTTTATTTTAGGAAGTATGAAAATGGATGGAATTTGTATTATATATATAGAATAAGCACGGAGAAAAGTTATAAATAAAAATATATACGAAAATGAATATAAAAATTATAAGTTTTGCTTCCAGACTCGAATTTAAGACCACCAAAAAGAAGCGCAATCAACATGCGACTCTATCCATCAAGCCACTCATCCCTTGTACATCGTAGCAATCTTAGATTCTTAACACCATAAATAAAGTTTCGGGTGTAAACTAAATCTGGTTCGAAATGCACAATGCTAAGCATACGGATGATATCTGCGCACGTGCAAGACATCGACCCTTAAATTTGTGATTAAATTTAAAGATATTTTCATATTAAATTTTATTTTAGGAAGTATGAAAATGGATGGAATTTGTATTAAATATAGAATAAGCACGGAGAAAAGTTATAAATAAAAATATATAAGAAAATGAATATAAAAATTATAATTTCTGCTTCCAGACTCGAACTCAAGACCACCAAAAAGAAGAGCATACAAAAATGCGACTCTATCCACCATTCCACGCATCCCTCGTACAACGTAGCAATCTTAGATTCTTAACACCATAAATAAAGTTTCGGACGCGAAGGAAATCTGGATCGAAATGCACAATGCTAAGCATACGGATGGTATGTGCACATGTGCAAGGCATCGAACCTTAAAATTTCTATTAAATTTAAAGATATTTTCATATTAAATTTTATTTTAGGAAGTATGAAAATGGATGGAATTTGTATTAAATATAGAATAAGCACGGAGAAAAGTTATAAATAAAAATATATACGAAAATGAATATAAAAATTATAAGTTCTGCTTCCAGACTCGAACTCAAGACCACCAAAAAGAAGCGCAATCAACATGCGACTCTATCCATCAAGCCACTCATACCTTGTACATCGTAGCAATCTTAGATTCTTAACACCATAAATAAAGTTTCGGACGCGAAGGAAATCTGGATCGAAATGCACAATGCTAAGCATACGGATGGTATGTGCGCATGTGCAAGGCATCGAACCTTAAAATTTCTATTAAATTTAAAGATATTTTCATATTAAATTTTATATTAGGAAGTATGAAAATGGATGGAAATTTGTATTAAATATAGAATAAGCACGGAGAAAAGTTATAAATAAAAATATATACGAAAATGAATATAAAAATTATAAGTTCTGCTTTCAGACTCGAACTCAAGACCAACCAAAAAGAATCGCAATAAACATGCGACTCTATCCATCAAGCCACTCATCCCTTGACATCGTAGCAATCTTAGATTCTTAACACCATAAATAAAGTTTCGGATGTAAACTAAATCTGGATCGAAATGCACAATGCTAAGCATACGGATGATATCTGCGCATGTGCAAGACATCGACCCTTAAATTTGTGATTAAATTTAAAGATATTTTTATATTAAATTTTATTTTAGGAAGTATGAAAATGGATGGAATTTGTATTAAATATGGAATAAGCACGGAGAAAAGTTATAAATAAAAATATATACGAAAATGATTATAAAAATTATAAGTTCTGCTTCCAGACTCGAACACAAGACCACCAAAAAGAAGAGCAAACAAACATGCGACTCTGTCCACCATTCCACGCATCCCTCGTAAAACGTAGCAATCTTAGATTTTTAACACCATAAAAAATGTTCCGGACGCGATGGATGGAAGGATCGAAATGCACAATGCTAAGCATACGGATGGTATCTGCGCATGTGCAAGGCATCGACCCTTAAAATTTATATTAAATTTAAAGATATTTTCACATTAAATTTTATTTTAGGAAGTATGGAAAGGGATGGATTTTGTAGTAAATATAGTATAAGCACGGATAAAAGATATATATAAAAATATATAAAATTAATGAATGAAAAAAATTATTCGTTTTGCTTCCAGGCTCGAACTCAAGACCACCAAGAAGAAGCGCAATCAACATGCGACTCTATCAATCAAGCCACTCATCCCTTGTACATCGTAGCAATCTTAGATTCTTAACACCATAAATAAAGTTTCTGATGTAAACTAAATCTGGATCGAAATGCACAATGCTAAGCATACGGATGGTATGTGCGCATGTGCAAGGCATCGAACCTTAAAATTTCTATTAAATTTAAAGATATTTTCATATTAAATTTTATTTTAGGAAGTATGAAAATGGATGGAATTTGTATTAAATATAGAATAAGTACGGAGAAAAGTTATAAATAAAAATATATACGAAAATGAATATAAAAATTATAAGTTCTGCTTCCAGACTCGAACTCAAGACCACCAAAAAGAAGCGCAATCAACATGCGACTCTATCCATCAAGCCACTCATCCCTTGTACATCATAGCAATCTTAGATTCTTAACACCATAAATAAAGTTTCGGATGTAAACTAAAACTGGATCGAAATGCACAATGCTAAGCATACGGATGATATCTGCGCATGTGCAAGACATCGACCCTTAAATTTGTGATTAAATTTAAAGATATTTTCATATTAAATTTTATTTCAGGAAGTATGAAAATGGATGGAATTTGTATTAAATATAGAATAAGCACGGAGAAAAGTTATAAATAAAAATATATAAGAAAATGAATATAAAAATTATAATTTCTGCTTCCAGACTCGAACTCAAGACCACCAAAAAGAAGAGCATACAAACATGCGACTCTATCCACCATTCCACGCATCCCTCGTACAACGTAGCAATCTTAGATTCTTAACACCATAAATAAAGTTTCGGACGCGAAGGAAATCTGGATCGAAATGCACAATGCTAAGCATACGGATGGTATGTGCACATGTGCAAGGCATCGAACCTTAAAATTTCTATTAAATTTAAAGATATTTTCATATTAAATTTTATTTTAGGAAGTATGAAAATGGATGGAATTTGTATTAAATATAAAATAAGCACGGAGAAAAGTTATAAATAAAAATATGTACGAAAATGAATATAAAAATTATAAGTTCTGCTTCCAGACTCGAACTCAAGACCACCAAAAAGAAGCGCAATCAACATGCGACTCTATCCATCAAGCCACTCATACCTTGTACATCGTAGCAATCTTAGATTCTTAACACCATAAATAAAGTTTCGGATGTAAACTAAATCTGGATCGAAATGCACAATGCTAAGCATACGGATGGTATGTGCGCATGTGCAAGGCATCGAACCTTAAAATTTCTATTAAATTTAAAGATATTTTCATATTAAATTTTATTTTAGGAAGTATGAAAATGGATGGAATTTGTATTAAATATAGAATAAGCACGGAGAAAAGTTATAAATAAAAATATATACGAAAATGAATATAAAAATTATAAGTTTTGCTTCCAGACTCGAATTTAAGACCACCAAAAAGAAGCGCAATCAACATGCGACTCTATCCATCAAGCCACTCATCCCTTGTACATCGTAGCAATCTTAGATTCTTAACACCATAAATAAAGTTTCGGGTGTAAACTAAATCTGGTTCGAAATGCACAATGCTAAGCATACGGATGATATCTGCGCACGTGCAAGACATCGACCCTTAAATTTGTGATTAAATTTAAAGATATTTTCATATTAAATTTTATTTTAGGAAGTATGAAAATGGATGGAATTTGTATTAAATATAGAATAAGCACGGAGAAAAGTTATAAATAAAAATATATAAGAAAATGAATATAAAAATTATAATTTCTGCTTCCAGACTCGAACTCAAGACCACCAAAAAGAAGAGCATACAAAAATGCGACTCTATCCACCATTCCACGCATCCCTCGTACAACGTAGCAATCTTAGATTCTTAACACCATAAATAAAGTTTCGGACGCGAAGGAAATCTGGATCGAAATGCACAATGCTAAGCATACGGATGGTATGTGCACATGTGCAAGGCATCGAACCTTAAAATTTCTATTAAATTTAAAGATATTTTCATATTAAATTTTATTTTAGGAAGTATGAAAATGGATGGAATTTGTATTAAATATAGAATAAGCACGGAGAAAAGTTATAAATAAAAATATATACGAAAATGAATATAAAAATTATAAGTTCTGCTTCCAGACTCGAACTCAAGACCACCAAAAAGAAGCGCAATCAACATGCGACTCTATCCATCAAGCCACTCATACCTTGTACATCGTAGCAATCTTAGATTCTTAACACCATAAATAAAGTTTCGGACGCGAAGGAAATCTGGATCGAAATGCACAATGCTAAGCATACGGATGGTATGTGCGCATGTGCAAGGCATCGAACCTTAAAATTTCTATTAAATTTAAAGATATTTTCATATTAAATTTTATATTAGGAAGTATGAAAATGGATGGAAATTTGTATTAAATATAGAATAAGCACGGAGAAAAGTTATAAATAAAAATATATACGAAAATGAATATAAAAATTATAAGTTCTGCTTTCAGACTCGAACTCAAGACCAACCAAAAAGAATCGCAATAAACATGCGACTCTATCCATCAAGCCACTCATCCCTTGACATCGTAGCAATCTTAGATTCTTAACACCATAAATAAAGTTTCGGATGTAAACTAAATCTGGATCGAAATGCACAATGCTAAGCATACGGATGATATCTGCGCATGTGCAAGACATCGACCCTTAAATTTGTGATTAAATTTAAAGATATTTTTATATTAAATTTTATTTTAGGAAGTATGAAAATGGATGGAATTTGTATTAAATATGGAATAAGCACGGAGAAAAGTTATAAATAAAAATATATACGAAAATGATTATAAAAATTATAAGTTCTGCTTCCAGACTCGAACACAAGACCACCAAAAAGAAGAGCAAACAAACATGCGACTCTGTCCACCATTCCACGCATCCCTCGTAAAACGTAGCAATCTTAGATTTTTAACACCATAAAAAATGTTCCGGACGCGATGGATGGAAGGATCGAAATGCACAATGCTAAGCATACGGATGGTATCTGCGCATGTGCAAGGCATCGACCCTTAAAATTTATATTAAATTTAAAGATATTTTCACATTAAATTTTATTTTAGGAAGTATGGAAAGGGATGGATTTTGTAGTAAATATAGTATAAGCACGGATAAAAGATATATATAAAAATATATAAAATTAATGAATGAAAAAAATTATTCGTTTTGCTTCCAGGCTCGAACTCAAGACCACCAAGAAGAAGCGCAATCAACATGCGACTCTATCAATCAAGCCACTCATCCCTTGTACATCGTAGCAATCTTAGATTCTTAACACCATAAATAAAGTTTCTGATGTAAACTAAATCTGGATCGAAATGCACAATGCTAAGCATACGGATGGTATGTGCGCATGTGCAAGGCATCGAACCTTAAAATTTCTATTAAATTTAAAGATATTTTCATATTAAATTTTATTTTAGGAAGTATGAAAATGGATGGAATTTGTATTAAATATAGAATAAGTACGGAGAAAAGTTATAAATAAAAATATATACGAAAATGAATATAAAAATTATAAGTTCTGCTTCCAGACTCGAACTCAAGACCACCAAAAAGAAGCGCAATCAACATGCGACTCTATCCATCAAGCCACTCATCCCTTGTACATCATAGCAATCTTAGATTCTTAACACCATAAATAAAGTTTCGGATGTAAACTAAAACTGGATCGAAATGCACAATGCTAAGCATACGGATGATATCTGCGCATGTGCAAGACATCGACCCTTAAATTTGTGATTAAATTTAAAGATATTTTCATATTAAATTTTATTTCAGGAAGTATGAAAATGGATGGAATTTGTATTAAATATAGAATAAGCACGGAGAAAAGTTATAAATAAAAATATATAAGAAAATGAATATAAAAATTATAATTTCTGCTTCCAGACTCGAACTCAAGACCACCAAAAAGAAGAGCATACAAACATGCGACTCTATCCACCATTCCACGCATCCCTCGTACAACGTAGCAATCTTAGATTCTTAACACCATAAATAAAGTTTCGGACGCGAAGGAAATCTGGATCGAAATGCACAATGCTAAGCATACGGATGGTATGTGCACATGTGCAAGGCATCGAACCTTAAAATTTCTATTAAATTTAAAGATATTTTCATATTAAATTTTATTTTAGGAAGTATGAAAATGGATGGAATTTGTATTAAATATAAAATAAGCACGGAGAAAAGTTATAAATAAAAATATGTACGAAAATGAATATAAAAATTATAAGTTCTGCTTCCAGACTCGAACTCAAGACCACCAAAAAGAAGCGCAATCAACATGCGACTCTATCCATCAAGCCACTCATACCTTGTACATCGTAGCAATCTTAGATTCTTAACACCATAAATAAAGTTTCGGATGTAAACTAAATCTGGATCGAAATGCACAATGCTAAGCATACGGATGGTATGTGCGCATGTGCAAGGCATCGAACCTTAAAATTTCTATTAAATTTAAAGATATTTTCATATTAAATTTTATTTTAGGAAGTATGAAAATGGATGGAATTTGTATTAAATATAGAATAAGCACGGAGAAAAGTTATAAATAAAAATATATACGAAAATGAATATAAAAATTATAAGTTCTGCTTCCAGACTCGAACTCAAGACCAACCAAAAAGAAGCGCAATAAACATGCGACTCTATCCATCAAGCCACTCATCCCTTGTACATCGTAGCAATCTTAGATTCTTAACACCATAAATAAAGTTTCGGATGTAAACTAAATCTGGATCGAAATGCACAATGCTAAGCATACGGATGTTATCTGCGCATGTGCAAGACATCGACCCTTAAATTTGTGATTAAATTTAAAGATATTTTCATATTAAATTTTATTTTAGGAAGTATGAAAATGGATGGAATTTGTATTAAATATAGAATAAGCACGGAGAAAAGTTATAAATAAAAATATATACGAAAATGAATATGAAAATTATAAGTTGTGCTTCCAGACTCGAACACGAGACCACCAAAAAGAAGAGCTAACAAACATGCGACTCTATCCACCATTCCACGCATCCCTCGTACAACGTAGCAATCTTAGATTCATAACACCATAAATAAAGTTTCGGACGCGAAGGAAATCTGGATCGAAATGCACAATGCTAAGCGTACGGATGGTATCTACGCATGTGCAAGGCATCGAACCTTAAAATTTCTATTAAATTTAAAGATATTTTCACATTAAATTTTATTTTAGGAAGTATGAAAATGGATGTAATTTGTATTAAATATAGAATAAGCACGGAGAAAAGTTATAAATAAAAATATATACGAAAATGAATATGAAAATTATAAGTTCTGCTTCCAGACTCGAACACGAGACCACCAAAAAGGAGAGCAAACAAACATGCGACTCTATCCACCATTCCACGCATCCCTCGTACAACGCAGCAATCTTAGATTCTTAACACCATAAAAAATGTTTCGGACGCGAAGGAAATCTGGATCGAAATGCACAATGCTAAGCATACGGATGGTATCTGCGCATGTGCAAGGCATCGAACCTTAAAATTTATATTAAATTTAAAGATATTTTCACATTAAATTTTATTTTAGGAAGTATGGAAAGGGAGGGATTTTGTAGTAAATATAGTATAAGCACGGATAAAAGTTATATATAAAAATATATGAAATTAATGAATGAAAAAAATTATTCGTTTTGCTTCCAGGCTCGAACTCAAGACCACCAAAAAGAAGCGCAATCAACATGCCACTCTATCAATGAAGCCACTTATCCCTTGTACATCGTAGCAATCTTAGATTCTTAACACCATAAATAAAGTTTCGGATGTAAAGGAAATCTGGATCGAAATGCACAATGCTAAGCATACGGATGATATCTGCGCATGTGCAAGACGTCGACCCTTAAATTTGTGATTAAATTTAAAGATATTTTCATATTAAATTTTATTTTAGGAAGTATGAAACTGGATGGAATTTGTATTAAATATAGAATAAGCACGGAGAATAGTTATAAATAAAAATATATAAGAAAATGAATATAAAAATTATAAGTTCTGCTTCCAGACTCGAACACGAGACCACCAAAAACAAGAGCTAACAAACATGCGACTCTATCCACCATTCCACGCATCCCTCGTACAACGTAGCAATCTTAGATTCTTAACACCATAAATAAAGTTTCGGACGCGAAGGAAATCTGGATCGAAATGCACAATGCTAAGCATACGGATGGTATCTGCGCATGTGCAAGGCATCGAACCTTAAAATTTCTATTAAATTTAAAGATATTTTCATATTAAATTTTATTTTAGGAAGTATGAAAATGGATGGAAATTTGTATTAAATATAGAATAAGCACGGAGAAAAGTTATAAATAAAAATATATACGAAAATGAATATAAAAATTATAAGTTCTGCTTTCAGACTCGAACTCAAGACCAACCAAAAAGAATCGCAATAAACATGCGACTCTATCCATCAAGCCACTCATCCCTTGACATCGTAGCAATCTTAGATTCTTAACACCATAAATAAAGTTTCGGATGTAAACTAAATCTGGATCGAAATGCACAATGCTAAGCATACGGATGATATCTGCGCATGTGCAAGACATCGACCCTTAAATTTGTGATTAAATTTAAAGATATTTTTATATTAAATTTTATTTTAGGAAGTATGAAAATGGATGGAATTTGTATTAAATATGGAATAAGCACGGAGAAAAGTTATAAATAAAAATATATACGAAAATGATTATAAAAATTATAAGTTCTGCTTCCAGACTCGAACTCAAGACCACCAAAAAGAAGCGCAATCAACATGCGACTCTATCCATCAAGCCACTCATACCTTGTACATCGTAGCAATCTTAGATTCTTAACACCATAAATAAAGTTTCGGACGCGAAGGAAATCTGGATCGAAATGCACAATGCTAAGCATACGGATGGTATGTGCGCATGTGCAAGGCATCGAACCTTAAAATTTCTATTAAATTTAAAGATATTTTCATATTAAATTTTATTTTAGGAAGTATGAAAATGGATGGAAATTTGTATTAAATATAGAATAAGCACGGAGAAAAGTTATAAATAAAAATATATACGAAAATGAATATAAAAATTATAAGTTCTGCTTTCAGACTCGAACTCAAGACCAACCAAAAAGAATCGCAATAAACATGCGACTCTATCCATCAAGCCACTCAACCCTTGACATCGTAGCAATCTTAGATTCTTAACACCATAAATAAAGTTTCGGATGTAAACTAAATCTGGATCGAAATGCACAATGCTAAGCATACGGATGATATCTGCGCATGTGCAAGACATCGACCCTTAAATTTGTGATTAAATTTAAAGATATTTTTATATTAAATTTTATTTTAGGAAGTATGAAAATGGATGGAATTTGTATTAAATATGGAATAAGCACGGAGAAAAGTTATAAATAAAAATATATACGAAAATGATTATAAAAATTATAAGTTCTGCTTCCAGACTCGAACACAAGACCACCAAAAAGAAGAGCAAACAAACATGCGACTCTGTCCACCATTCCACGCATCCCTCGTAAAACGTAGCAATCTTAGATTTTTAACACCATAAAAAATGTTCCGGACGCGATGGATGGAAGGATCGAAATGCACAATGCTAAGCATACGGATGGTATCTGCGCATGTGCAAGGCATCGACCCTTAAAATTTATATTAAATTTAAAGATATTTTCACATTAAATTTTATTTTAGGAAGTATGGAAAGGGATGGATTTTGTAGTAAATATAGTATAAGCACGGATAAAAGATATATATAAAAATATATAAAATTAATGAATGAAAAAAATTATTCGTTTTGCTTCCAGGCTCGAACTCAAGACCACCAAGAAGAAGCGCAATCAACATGCGACTCTATCAATCAAGCCACTCATCCCTTGTACATCGTAGCAATCTTAGATTCTTAACACCATAAATAAAGTTTCTGATGTAAACTAAATCTGGATCGAAATGCACAATGCTAAGCATACGGATGGTATGTGCGCATGTGCAAGGCATCGAACCTTAAAATTTCTATTAAATTTAAAGATATTTTCATATTAAATTTTATTTTAGGAAGTATGAAAATGGATGGAATTTGTATTAAATATAGAATAAGTACGGAGAAAAGTTATAAATAAAAATATATACGAAAATGAATATAAAAATTATAAGTTCTGCTTCCAGACTCGAACTCAAGACCACCAAAAAGAAGCGCAATCAACATGCGACTCTATCCATCAAGCCACTCATCCCTTGTACATCATAGCAATCTTAGATTCTTAACACCATAAATAAAGTTTCGGATGTAAACTAAAACTGGATCGAAATGCACAATGCTAAGCATACGGATGATATCTGCGCATGTGCAAGACATCGACCCTTAAATTTGTGATTAAATTTAAAGATATTTTCATATTAAATTTTATTTCAGGAAGTATGAAAATGGATGGAATTTGTATTAAATATAGAATAAGCACGGAGAAAAGTTATAAATAAAAATATATAAGAAAATGAATATAAAAATTATAATTTCTGCTTCCAGACTCGAACTCAAGACCACCAAAAAGAAGAGCATACAAACATGCGACTCTATCCACCATTCCACGCATCCCTCGTACAACGTAGCAATCTTAGATTCTTAACACCATAAATAAAGTTTCGGACGCGAAGGAAATCTGGATCGAAATGCACAATGCTAAGCATACGGATGGTATGTGCACATGTGCAAGGCATCGAACCTTAAAATTTCTATTAAATTTAAAGATATTTTCATATTAAATTTTATTTTAGGAAGTATGAAAATGGATGGAATTTGTATTAAATATAAAATAAGCACGGAGAAAAGTTATAAATAAAAATATGTACGAAAATGAATATAAAAATTATAAGTTCTGCTTCCAGACTCGAACTCAAGACCACCAAAAAGAAGCGCAATCAACATGCGACTCTATCCATCAAGCCACTCATACCTTGTACATCGTAGCAATCTTAGATTCTTAACACCATAAATAAAGTTTCGGATGTAAACTAAATCTGGATCGAAATGCACAATGCTAAGCATACGGATGGTATGTGCGCATGTGCAAGGCATCGAACCTTAAAATTTCTATTAAATTTAAAGATATTTTCATATTAAATTTTATTTTAGGAAGTATGAAAATGGATGGAATTTGTATTAAATATAGAATAAGCACGGAGAAAAGTTATAAATAAAAATATATACGAAAATGAATATAAAAATTATAAGTTTTGCTTCCAGACTCGAATTTAAGACCACCAAAAAGAAGCGCAATCAACATGCGACTCTATCCATCAAGCCACTCATCCCTTGTACATCGTAGCAATCTTAGATTCTTAACACCATAAATAAAGTTTCGGGTGTAAACTAAATCTGGTTCGAAATGCACAATGCTAAGCATACGGATGATATCTGCGCACGTGCAAGACATCGACCCTTAAATTTGTGATTAAATTTAAAGATATTTTCATATTAAATTTTATTTTAGGAAGTATGAAAATGGATGGAATTTGTATTAAATATAGAATAAGCACGGAGAAAAGTTATAAATAAAAATATATAAGAAAATGAATATAAAAATTATAATTTCTGCTTCCAGACTCGAACTCAAGACCACCAAAAAGAAGAGCATACAAAAATGCGACTCTATCCACCATTCCACGCATCCCTCGTACAACGTAGCAATCTTAGATTCTTAACACCATAAATAAAGTTTCGGACGCGAAGGAAATCTGGATCGAAATGCACAATGCTAAGCATACGGATGGTATGTGCACATGTGCAAGGCATCGAACCTTAAAATTTCTATTAAATTTAAAGATATTTTCATATTAAATTTTATTTTAGGAAGTATGAAAATGGATGGAATTTGTATTAAATATAGAATAAGCACGGAGAAAAGTTATAAATAAAAATATATACGAAAATGAATATAAAAATTATAAGTTCTGCTTCCAGACTCGAACTCAAGACCACCAAAAAGAAGCGCAATCAACATGCGACTCTATCCATCAAGCCACTCATACCTTGTACATCGTAGCAATCTTAGATTCTTAACACCATAAATAAAGTTTCGGACGCGAAGGAAATCTGGATCGAAATGCACAATGCTAAGCATACGGATGGTATGTGCGCATGTGCAAGGCATCGAACCTTAAAATTTCTATTAAATTTAAAGATATTTTCATATTAAATTTTATATTAGGAAGTATGAAAATGGATGGAAATTTGTATTAAATATAGAATAAGCACGGAGAAAAGTTATAAATAAAAATATATACGAAAATGAATATAAAAATTATAAGTTCTGCTTTCAGACTCGAACTCAAGACCAACCAAAAAGAATCGCAATAAACATGCGACTCTATCCATCAAGCCACTCATCCCTTGACATCGTAGCAATCTTAGATTCTTAACACCATAAATAAAGTTTCGGATGTAAACTAAATCTGGATCGAAATGCACAATGCTAAGCATACGGATGATATCTGCGCATGTGCAAGACATCGACCCTTAAATTTGTGATTAAATTTAAAGATATTTTTATATTAAATTTTATTTTAGGAAGTATGAAAATGGATGGAATTTGTATTAAATATGGAATAAGCACGGAGAAAAGTTATAAATAAAAATATATACGAAAATGATTATAAAAATTATAAGTTCTGCTTCCAGACTCGAACACAAGACCACCAAAAAGAAGAGCAAACAAACATGCGACTCTGTCCACCATTCCACGCATCCCTCGTAAAACGTAGCAATCTTAGATTTTTAACACCATAAAAAATGTTCCGGACGCGATGGATGGAAGGATCGAAATGCACAATGCTAAGCATACGGATGGTATCTGCGCATGTGCAAGGCATCGACCCTTAAAATTTATATTAAATTTAAAGATATTTTCACATTAAATTTTATTTTAGGAAGTATGGAAAGGGATGGATTTTGTAGTAAATATAGTATAAGCACGGATAAAAGATATATATAAAAATATATAAAATTAATGAATGAAAAAAATTATTCGTTTTGCTTCCAGGCTCGAACTCAAGACCACCAAGAAGAAGCGCAATCAACATGCGACTCTATCAATCAAGCCACTCATCCCTTGTACATCGTAGCAATCTTAGATTCTTAACACCATAAATAAAGTTTCTGATGTAAACTAAATCTGGATCGAAATGCACAATGCTAAGCATACGGATGGTATGTGCGCATGTGCAAGGCATCGAACCTTAAAATTTCTATTAAATTTAAAGATATTTTCATATTAAATTTTATTTTAGGAAGTATGAAAATGGATGGAATTTGTATTAAATATAGAATAAGTACGGAGAAAAGTTATAAATAAAAATATATACGAAAATGAATATAAAAATTATAAGTTCTGCTTCCAGACTCGAACTCAAGACCACCAAAAAGAAGCGCAATCAACATGCGACTCTATCCATCAAGCCACTCATCCCTTGTACATCATAGCAATCTTAGATTCTTAACACCATAAATAAAGTTTCGGATGTAAACTAAAACTGGATCGAAATGCACAATGCTAAGCATACGGATGATATCTGCGCATGTGCAAGACATCGACCCTTAAATTTGTGATTAAATTTAAAGATATTTTCATATTAAATTTTATTTCAGGAAGTATGAAAATGGATGGAATTTGTATTAAATATAGAATAAGCACGGAGAAAAGTTATAAATAAAAATATATAAGAAAATGAATATAAAAATTATAATTTCTGCTTCCAGACTCGAACTCAAGACCACCAAAAAGAAGAGCATACAAACATGCGACTCTATCCACCATTCCACGCATCCCTCGTACAACGTAGCAATCTTAGATTCTTAACACCATAAATAAAGTTTCGGACGCGAAGGAAATCTGGATCGAAATGCACAATGCTAAGCATACGGATGGTATGTGCACATGTGCAAGGCATCGAACCTTAAAATTTCTATTAAATTTAAAGATATTTTCATATTAAATTTTATTTTAGGAAGTATGAAAATGGATGGAATTTGTATTAAATATAAAATAAGCACGGAGAAAAGTTATAAATAAAAATATGTACGAAAATGAATATAAAAATTATAAGTTCTGCTTCCAGACTCGAACTCAAGACCACCAAAAAGAAGCGCAATCAACATGCGACTCTATCCATCAAGCCACTCATACCTTGTACATCGTAGCAATCTTAGATTCTTAACACCATAAATAAAGTTTCGGATGTAAACTAAATCTGGATCGAAATGCACAATGCTAAGCATACGGATGGTATGTGCGCATGTGCAAGGCATCGAACCTTAAAATTTCTATTAAATTTAAAGATATTTTCATATTAAATTTTATTTTAGGAAGTATGAAAATGGATGGAATTTGTATTAAATATAGAATAAGCACGGAGAAAAGTTATAAATAAAAATATATACGAAAATGAATATAAAAATTATAAGTTCTGCTTCCAGACTCGAACTCAAGACCAACCAAAAAGAAGCGCAATAAACATGCGACTCTATCCATCAAGCCACTCATCCCTTGTACATCGTAGCAATCTTAGATTCTTAACACCATAAATAAAGTTTCGGATGTAAACTAAATCTGGATCGAAATGCACAATGCTAAGCATACGGATGTTATCTGCGCATGTGCAAGACATCGACCCTTAAATTTGTGATTAAATTTAAAGATATTTTCATATTAAATTTTATTTTAGGAAGTATGAAAATGGATGGAATTTGTATTAAATATAGAATAAGCACGGAGAAAAGTTATAAATAAAAATATATACGAAAATGAATATGAAAATTATAAGTTGTGCTTCCAGACTCGAACACGAGACCACCAAAAAGAAGAGCTAACAAACATGCGACTCTATCCACCATTCCACGCATCCCTCGTACAACGTAGCAATCTTAGATTCATAACACCATAAATAAAGTTTCGGACGCGAAGGAAATCTGGATCGAAATGCACAATGCTAAGCGTACGGATGGTATCTACGCATGTGCAAGGCATCGAACCTTAAAATTTCTATTAAATTTAAAGATATTTTCACATTAAATTTTATTTTAGGAAGTATGAAAATGGATGTAATTTGTATTAAATATAGAATAAGCACGGAGAAAAGTTATAAATAAAAATATATACGAAAATGAATATGAAAATTATAAGTTCTGCTTCCAGACTCGAACACGAGACCACCAAAAAGGAGAGCAAACAAACATGCGACTCTATCCACCATTCCACGCATCCCTCGTACAACGCAGCAATCTTAGATTCTTAACACCATAAAAAATGTTTCGGACGCGAAGGAAATCTGGATCGAAATGCACAATGCTAAGCATACGGATGGTATCTGCGCATGTGCAAGGCATCGAACCTTAAAATTTATATTAAATTTAAAGATATTTTCACATTAAATTTTATTTTAGGAAGTATGGAAAGGGAGGGATTTTGTAGTAAATATAGTATAAGCACGGATAAAAGTTATATATAAAAATATATGAAATTAATGAATGAAAAAAATTATTCGTTTTGCTTCCAGGCTCGAACTCAAGACCACCAAAAAGAAGCGCAATCAACATGCCACTCTATCAATGAAGCCACTTATCCCTTGTACATCGTAGCAATCTTAGATTCTTAACACCATAAATAAAGTTTCGGATGTAAAGGAAATCTGGATCGAAATGCACAATGCTAAGCATACGGATGATATCTGCGCATGTGCAAGACGTCGACCCTTAAATTTGTGATTAAATTTAAAGATATTTTCATATTAAATTTTATTTTAGGAAGTATGAAACTGGATGGAATTTGTATTAAATATAGAATAAGCACGGAGAATAGTTATAAATAAAAATATATAAGAAAATGAATATAAAAATTATAAGTTCTGCTTCCAGACTCGAACACGAGACCACCAAAAACAAGAGCTAACAAACATGCGACTCTATCCACCATTCCACGCATCCCTCGTACAACGTAGCAATCTTAGATTCTTAACACCATAAATAAAGTTTCGGACGCGAAGGAAATCTGGATCGAAATGCACAATGCTAAGCATACGGATGGTATCTGCGCATGTGCAAGGCATCGAACCTTAAAATTTCTATTAAATTTAAAGATATTTTCATATTAAATTTTATTTTAGGAAGTATGAAAATGGATGGAAATTTGTATTAAATATAGAATAAGCACGGAGAAAAGTTATAAATAAAAATATATACGAAAATGAATATAAAAATTATAAGTTCTGCTTTCAGACTCGAACTCAAGACCAACCAAAAAGAATCGCAATAAACATGCGACTCTATCCATCAAGCCACTCATCCCTTGACATCGTAGCAATCTTAGATTCTTAACACCATAAATAAAGTTTCGGATGTAAACTAAATCTGGATCGAAATGCACAATGCTAAGCATACGGATGATATCTGCGCATGTGCAAGACATCGACCCTTAAATTTGTGATTAAATTTAAAGATATTTTTATATTAAATTTTATTTTAGGAAGTATGAAAATGGATGGAATTTGTATTAAATATGGAATAAGCACGGAGAAAAGTTATAAATAAAAATATATACGAAAATGATTATAAAAATTATAAGTTCTGCTTCCAGACTCGAACTCAAGACCACCAAAAAGAAGCGCAATCAACATGCGACTCTATCCATCAAGCCACTCATACCTTGTACATCGTAGCAATCTTAGATTCTTAACACCATAAATAAAGTTTCGGACGCGAAGGAAATCTGGATCGAAATGCACAATGCTAAGCATACGGATGGTATGTGCGCATGTGCAAGGCATCGAACCTTAAAATTTCTATTAAATTTAAAGATATTTTCATATTAAATTTTATTTTAGGAAGTATGAAAATGGATGGAAATTTGTATTAAATATAGAATAAGCACGGAGAAAAGTTATAAATAAAAATATATACGAAAATGAATATAAAAATTATAAGTTCTGCTTTCAGACTCGAACTCAAGACCAACCAAAAAGAATCGCAATAAACATGCGACTCTATCCATCAAGCCACTCAACCCTTGACATCGTAGCAATCTTAGATTCTTAACACCATAAATAAAGTTTCGGATGTAAACTAAATCTGGATCGAAATGCACAATGCTAAGCATACGGATGATATCTGCGCATGTGCAAGACATCGACCCTTAAATTTGTGATTAAATTTAAAGATATTTTTATATTAAATTTTATTTTAGGAAGTATGAAAATGGATGGAATTTGTATTAAATATGGAATAAGCACGGAGAAAAGTTATAAATAAAAATATATACGAAAATGATTATAAAAATTATAAGTTCTGCTTCCAGACTCGAACACAAGACCACCAAAAAGAAGAGCAAACAAACATGCGACTCTGTCCACCATTCCACGCATCCCTCGTAAAACGTAGCAATCTTAGATTTTTAACACCATAAAAAATGTTCCGGACGCGATGGATGGAAGGATCGAAATGCACAATGCTAAGCATACGGATGGTATCTGCGCATGTGCAAGGCATCGACCCTTAAAATTTATATTAAATTTAAAGATATTTTCACATTAAATTTTATTTTAGGAAGTATGGAAAGGGATGGATTTTGTAGTAAATATAGTATAAGCACGGATAAAAGATATATATAAAAATATATAAAATTAATGAATGAAAAAAATTATTCGTTTTGCTTCCAGGCTCGAACTCAAGACCACCAAGAAGAAGCGCAATCAACATGCGACTCTATCAATCAAGCCACTCATCCCTTGTACATCGTAGCAATCTTAGATTCTTAACACCATAAATAAAGTTTCTGATGTAAACTAAATCTGGATCGAAATGCACAATGCTAAGCATACGGATGGTATGTGCGCATGTGCAAGGCATCGAACCTTAAAATTTCTATTAAATTTAAAGATATTTTCATATTAAATTTTATTTTAGGAAGTATGAAAATGGATGGAATTTGTATTAAATATAGAATAAGTACGGAGAAAAGTTATAAATAAAAATATATACGAAAATGAATATAAAAATTATAATTTCTGCTTCCAGACTCGAACTCAAGACCACCAAAAAGAAGAGCATACAAACATGCGACTCTATCCACCATTCCACGCATCCCTCGTACAACGTAGCAATCTTAGATTCTTAACACCATAAATAAAGTTTCGGACGCGAAGGAAATCTGGATCGAAATGCACAATGCTAAGCATACGGATGGTATGTGCACATGTGCAAGGCATCGAACCTTAAAATTTCTATTAAATTTAAAGATATTTTCATATTAAATTTTATTTTAGGAAGTATGAAAATGGATGGAATTTGTATTAAATATAAAATAAGCACGGAGAAAAGTTATAAATAAAAATATGTACGAAAATGAATATAAAAATTATAAGTTCTGCTTCCAGACTCGAACTCAAGACCACCAAAAAGAAGCGCAATCAACATGCGACTCTATCCATCAAGCCACTCATACCTTGTACATCGTAGCAATCTTAGATTCTTAACACCATAAATAAAGTTTCGGATGTAAACTAAATCTGGATCGAAATGCACAATGCTAAGCATACGGATGGTATGTGCGCATGTGCAAGGCATCGAACCTTAAAATTTCTATTAAATTTAAAGATATTTTCATATTAAATTTTATTTTAGGAAGTATGAAAATGGATGGAATTTGTATTAAATATAGAATAAGCACGGAGAAAAGTTATAAATAAAAATATATACGAAAATGAATATAAAAATTATAAGTTCTGCTTCCAGACTCGAACTCAAGACCAACCAAAAAGAAGCGCAATAAACATGCGACTCTATCCATCAAGCCACTCATCCCTTGTACATCGTAGCAATCTTAGATTCTTAACACCATAAATAAAGTTTCGGATGTAAACTAAATCTGGATCGAAATGCACAATGCTAAGCATACGGATGTTATCTGCGCATGTGCAAGACATCGACCCTTAAATTTGTGATTAAATTTAAAGATATTTTCATATTAAATTTTATTTTAGGAAGTATGAAAATGGATGGAATTTGTATTAAATATAGAATAAGCACGGAGAAAAGTTATAAATAAAAATATATACGAAAATGAATATGAAAATTATAAGTTGTGCTTCCAGACTCGAACACGAGACCACCAAAAAGAAGAGCTAACAAACATGCGACTCTATCCACCATTCCACGCATCCCTCGTACAACGTAGCAATCTTAGATTCATAACACCATAAATAAAGTTTCGGACGCGAAGGAAATCTGGATCGAAATGCACAATGCTAAGCGTACGGATGGTATCTACGCATGTGCAAGGCATCGAACCTTAAAATTTCTATTAAATTTAAAGATATTTTCACATTAAATTTTATTTTAGGAAGTATGAAAATGGATGTAATTTGTATTAAATATAGAATAAGCACGGAGAAAAGTTATAAATAAAAATATATACGAAAATGAATATGAAAATTATAAGTTCTGCTTCCAGACTCGAACACGAGACCACCAAAAAGGAGAGCAAACAAACATGCGACTCTATCCACCATTCCACGCATCCCTCGTACAACGCAGCAATCTTAGATTCTTAACACCATAAAAAATGTTTCGGACGCGAAGGAAATCTGGATCGAAATGCACAATGCTAAGCATACGGATGGTATCTGCGCATGTGCAAGGCATCGAACCTTAAAATTTATATTAAATTTAAAGATATTTTCACATTAAATTTTATTTTAGGAAGTATGGAAAGGGAGGGATTTTGTAGTAAATATAGTATAAGCACGGATAAAAGTTATATATAAAAATATATGAAATTAATGAATGAAAAAAATTATTCGTTTTGCTTCCAGGCTCGAACTCAAGACCACCAAAAAGAAGCGCAATCAACATGCCACTCTATCAATGAAGCCACTTATCCCTTGTACATCGTAGCAATCTTAGATTCTTAACACCATAAATAAAGTTTCGGATGTAAAGGAAATCTGGATCGAAATGCACAATGCTAAGCATACGGATGATATCTGCGCATGTGCAAGACGTCGACCCTTAAATTTGTGATTAAATTTAAAGATATTTTCATATTAAATTTTATTTTAGGAAGTATGAAACTGGATGGAATTTGTATTAAATATAGAATAAGCACGGAGAATAGTTATAAATAAAAATATATAAGAAAATGAATATAAAAATTATAAGTTCTGCTTCCAGACTCGAACACGAGACCACCAAAAACAAGAGCTAACAAACATGCGACTCTATCCACCATTCCACGCATCCCTCGTACAACGTAGCAATCTTAGATTCTTAACACCATAAATAAAGTTTCGGACGCGAAGGAAATCTGGATCGAAATGCACAATGCTAAGCATACGGATGGTATCTGCGCATGTGCAAGGCATCGAACCTTAAAATTTCTATTAAATTTAAAGATATTTTCACATTAAATTTTATTTTAGGAAGTATGAAAATGGATGGAATTTGTATTAAATATAGAATAAGCACGGAGAAAAGTTATAAATAAAAATATATACGAAAATGAATATAAAAATTATAAGTTTTGCTTCCAGACTCGAATTTAAGACCACCAAAAAGAAGCGCAATCAACATGCGACTCTATCCATCAAGCCACTCATCCCTTGTACATCGTAGCAATCTTAGATTCTTAACACCATAAATAAAGTTTCGGGTGTAAACTAAATCTGGTTCGAAATGCACAATGCTAAGCATACGCATGATATCTGCGCACGTGCAAGACATCGACCCTTAAATTTGTGATTAAATTTAAAGATATTTTCATATTAAATTTTATTTTAGGAAGTATGAAAATGGATGGAATTTGTATTAAATATAGAATAAGCACGGAGAAAAGTTATAAATAAAAATATATACGAAAATGAATATAAAAATTATAAGTTCTGCTTCCAGACTCGAACTCAAGACCACCAAAAAGAAGCGCAATCAACATGCGACTCTATCCATCAAGCCACTCATACCTTGTACATCGTAGCAATCTTAGATTCTTAACACCATAAATAAAGTTTCGGACGCGAAGGAAATCTGGATCGAAATGCACAATGCTAAGCATACGGATGGTATGTGCGCCTGTGCAAGGCATCGAACCTTAAAATTTCTATTAAATTTAAAGATATTTTCATATTAAATTTTATTTTAGGAAGTATGAAAATGGATGGAATTTGTATTAAATATAGAATAAGCACGGAGAAAAGTTATAAATAAAAATATATACGAAAATGAATATAAAAATTATAAGTTCTGCTTTCAGACTCGAACTCAAGACCAACCAAAAAGAAGCGCAATAAACATGCGACTCAATCCATCAAGCCACTCATCCCTTGTACATCGTAGCAATCTTAGATTCTTAACACCATAAATAAAGTTTCGGATGTAAACTAAATCTGGATCGAAATGCACAATGCTAAGCATACGGATGATATCTGCGCATGTGCAAGACATCGACCCTTAAATTTGTGATTAAATTTAAAGATATTTTCATATTAAATTTTATTTTAGGAAGTATGAAAATGGATGGAATTTGTATTAAATATAGAATAAGCACGGAGAAAAGTTATAAATAAAAATATATAAGAAAATGAATATAAAAATTATAATTTCTTCTTACAGACTCGAACACAAGACCACCAAAAAAAAGAGCAAACAAACATGCGACTCTACCCACCATTCCACGCATCCCTCGTACAACGTAGCAATCTTAGATTCTTAACACCATAAATAAAGTTTCGGACGCGAAGGAAATCTTTATCGAAATGCACAATGCTAAGCATACGGATGGTATGTGCGCATGTGCAAGGCATCGAACCTTAAAATTTCTATTAAATTTAAAGATATTTTCATATTAAATTTTATTTTAGGAAGTATGAAAATGGATGGAATTTGTATTAAATATGGAATAAGCACGGAGAAAAGTTATAAATAAAAATATATACGAAAATGATTATAAAAATTATAAGTTCTGCCTCCAGACTCGAACACGAGACCACCAAAAGGAAGAGCAAACAAACATGCGACTCTATCCACCATTCCACGCATCCCTCGTAAATGTAGCAATCTTAGATTTTTAACACCATAAAAAATGTTTCGGACGCAATGGATGGAAGGATCGAAATGCACAATGCTAAGCATACGGATGGTATCTGCGCAAGTGCAAGGCATCGACCCTTAAAATTTATATTAAATTTAAAGATATTTTCACATTAAATTTTATTTTAGGAAGTATGGAAAGGGATGGATTTTGTAGTAAATATAGTATAAGCACGGATAAAAGATATATATAAAAATATATAAAATTAATGAATGAAAAAAATTATTCGTTTTGCTTCCAGGCTCGAACTCAAGACCACCAAGAAGAAGCGCAATCAACATGCGACTCTATCAATCAAGCCTCTCATCCCTTGTACATCGTAGCAATCTTAGATTCTTAATACCATAAATAAAGTTTCTGATGTAAACTAAATCTGGATCGAAATGCACAATGCTAAGCATACGGATGGTATGTGCGCATGTGCAAGGCATCGAACCTTAAAATTTCTATTAAATTTAAAGATATTTTCATATTAAATTTTATTTTAGGAAGTATGAAAATGGATGGAATTTGTATTAAATATAGAATAAGTACGGAGAAAAGTTATAAATAAAAATATATACGAAAATGAATATAAAAATTATAAGTTCTGCTTCCAGACTCGAACTCAAGACCACCAAAAAGATGCGCAATCAACATGCGACTCTATCCATCAAGCCACTCATCCCTTGTACATCATAGCAATCTTAGATTCTTAACACCATAAATAAAGTTTCGGATGTAAACTAAAACTGGATCGAAATGCACAATGCTAAGCATACGGATGATATCTGCGCATGTGCAAGACATCGACCCTTAAATTTGTGATTAAATTTAAAGATATTTTCATATTAAATTTTATTTCAGGAAGTATGAAAATGGATGGAATTTGTATTAAATATAGAATAAGCACGGAGAAAAGTTATAAATAAAAATATATAAGAAAATGAATATAAAAATTATAATTTCTGCTTCCAGACTCGAACTCAAGACCACCAAAAAGAAGAGCATACAAACATGCGACTCTATCCACCATTCCACGCATCCCTCGTACAACGTAGCAATCTTAGATTCTTAACACCATAAATAAAGTTTCGGACGCGAAGGAAATCTGGATCGAAATGCACAATGCTAAGCATATGGATGGTATGTGCACATGTGCAAGGCATCGAACCTTAAAATTTCTATTAAATTTAAAGATATTTTCATATTAAATTTTATTTTAGGAAGTATGAAAATGGATGGAATTTGTATTAAATATAGAATAAGCACGGAGAAAAGTTATAAATAAAAATATATACGAAAATGAATATAAAAATTATAAGTTCTGCTTCCAGACTCGAACTCAAGACCACCAAAAAGAAGCGCAATCAACATGCGACTCTATCCATCAAGCCACTCATACCTTGTACATCGTAGCAATCTTAGATTCTTAACACCATAAATAAAGTTTCGGATGTAAACTAAATCTGGATCGAAATGCACAATGCAAAGCATACGGATGGTATGTGCGCATGTGCAAGGCATCGAACCTTAAAATTTCTATTAAATTTAAAGATATTTTCATATTAAATTTTATTTTAGGAAGTATGAAAATGGATGGAATTTGTATTAAATATAGAATAAGCACGGAGAAAAGTTATAAATAAAAATATATACGAAAATGAATATAAAAATTATAAGTTCTGCCTCCAGATTCGAACTCAAGACCAACCAAAAAGAAGTGCAATAAACATGCGACTCTATCCATCAAGCCACTCATCCCTTGTACATCGTAGCAATCTTAGATTCTTAACACCATAAATAAAGTTTCGGATGTAAACTAAGTCTGGATCGAAATGCACAATGCTAAGCATACGGATGGTATGTGCGCATGTGCAAGGCATCGAACCTTAAAATTTCTATTAAATTTAAAGATATTTTCATATTAAATTTTATTTTAGGAAGTATGAAAATGGATGGAATTTGTATTAAATATAGAATAAGCACGGAGAAAAGTTATAAATAAAAATATATAAGAAAATGAATATAAAAATTATAAGTTCTGCTTCCAGACTCGAACACAAGACCACCAAAAAGAAGAGCAAACAAACATGCGACTCTATCCACCATTCCACGCATCCCTGTACAACGTAGCAATCTTAGATTCTTAACACCATAAATAAAGTTTCGGACGCGAAGGAAATCTGGATCGAAATGCACAATGCTAAGCATTCGGATGGTATGTGCGCATGTGCAAGGCATCGAACATTAAAATTTCTATTAAATTTAAAGATATTTTGATATTAAATTTTATTTTAGGAAGTATGAAAATGGATGGAATTTGTATTAAATATAGAATAAGCACGGATAAAAGTTATAAATAAAAATATATACGAAAATGAATATAAAAATTATAAGTTCTGCTTCCAGACTCGAACTCAAGACCACCAAAAAGAAGCGCAATCAACATGCGACTCTATCCATCAAGCCACTCATTCCTTGTACATCGTAGCAATCTTAGATTCTTAACACCATAAATAAAGTTTCGGATGTAAACTAAAACTGGATCGAAATGCACAATGCTAAGCATACGGATGATATCTGCGCATGTGCAAGACATCGACCCTTAAATTTGTGATTAAATTTAAAGATATTTTCATATTAAATTTTATTTCAGGAAGTATGAAACTGGATGGAATTTGTATTAAATATAGAATAAGCACGGAGAAAAGTTATAAATAAAAATATATAAGAAAATGAATATAAAAATTATAATTTCTGCTTCCAGACTCGAACTCAAGACCACCAAAAAGAAGAGCATACAAACATGCGACTCTATCCACCATTCCACGCATCCCTCGTACAACGTAGCAATCTTAGATTCTTAACACCATAAATAAAGTTTCGGACGCGAAGGAAATCTGGATCGAAATGCACAATGCTAAGCATACGGATGGTATGTGCACATGTGCAAGGCATCGAACCTTAAAATTTCTATTAAATTTAAAGATATTTTGATATTAAATTTTATTTTAGGAAGTATGAAAATGGATGGAATTTGTATTAAATATAGAATAAGCACGGAGAAAAGTTATAAATAAAAATATATGAAATTAATGAATGAAAAAAATTATTCGTTTTGCTTCCAGGCTCGAACTCAAGACCGCCAAAAAGAAGCGCTATCAACATGCCACTCTATCAATCATGCCACTCATCCCTTGTACATCGTAGCAATCTTAGATTCTTAACACCATAAATAAAGTTTCGAATGTAAAGGAAATCTGGATCGAAATGCACAATGCTAAGCATACGGATGATATTTGCGCATGTGCAAGACATCGACCCTTAAATTTGTGATTAAATTTAAAGATATTTTCACATTAAATTTTATTTTAGGAAGTATGAAAATGGATGGAATTTGTATTAAATATAGAATAAGCACGGAGAAAAGTTATAAATAAAAATATATAAGAAAATGAATATAAAAATTATAAGTTCTGCTTCCAGACTCGAACACAAGACCACCAAAAAGTAAAGCAAACAAACATGCGACGCTATCCACCATTGCACGCATCCCTCGTTCAAAACCGCAATCTTAGATTCTTAACACCATAAAAAATGTTTCGGACGCGAAGGAAATCTGGATCGAAATGCACAAAGCTAATCATACGGATGGTATCTGCGCATGTGCAAGGCATCGACCCTTAAAATTTATATTAAATTTAAAGATATTTTCACATTAAATTTTATTTTAGGAAGTATGGAAAGGGATGGATTTTGTAGTAAATATAGTATAAGCACGGATAAAAGTTATATATAAAAATATATGAAATTAATGAATGAAAAAAATTATTCGTTTTGCTTCCAGGCTCGAACTCAAGACCACCAAAATAAAGCGCAATCAACATGCGAATTTATCCATCAAGCCACTCATTTCTTGTACATCGTAGCAATCTTAGATTCTTAACACCATAAATAAATTTTCGGATGTAAAGGAAATCTGGATCGAAATGCACAATGCTAAGCATACGGATGATATCTGCGCATGTGCAAGACATTGACCCTTAAATTTGTGATTAAATTTAAAGATATTTTCATCTTAAATTTTATTTTAGGAAGTATGAAAATGGATGGAATTTGTATTAAATATAGAATAAGCACGGAGAAAAGTTATAAATAAAAATATATAAGAAAATGAATATAAAAATTATAAGTTCTGCTTCCAGACTCGAACACAAGACCACCAAAAAGAAGAGATAACAAACATGCGACTCTATCCACCATTCCACGCATCCCTGTACAACGTAGCAATCTTAGATTCTTAACACCATAAATAAAGTTTCGGACGCGAAGGAAATCTGGATCGAAATGCACAATGCTAAGCATTCGGATGGTATGTGCGCATGTGCAAGGCATCGAACATTAAAATTTCTATTAAATTTAAAGATATTTTGATATTAAATTTTATTTTAGGAAGTATGAAAATGGATGGAATTTGTATTAAATATAGAATAAGCACGGAGAAAAGTTATAAATAAAAATATATGAAATTAATGAATGAAAAAAATTATTCGTTTTGCTTCCAGGCTCGAACTCAAGACCGCCAAAAAGAAGCGCTATCAACATGCCACTCTATCAATCATGCCACTCATCCCTTGTACATCGTAGCAATCTTAGATTCTTAACACCATAAATAAAGTTTCGAATGTAAAGGAAATCTGGATCGAAATGCACAATGCTAAGCATACGGATGATATTTGCGCATGTGCAAGACATCGACCCTTAAATTTGTGATTAAATTTAAAGATATTTTCACATTAAATTTTATTTTAGGAAGTATGAAAATGGATGGAATTTGTATTAAATATAGAATAAGCACGGAGAAAAGTTATAAATAAAAATATATAAGAAAATGAATATAAAAATTATAAGTTCTGCTTCCAGACTCGAACACAAGACCACCAAAAAGCAAAGCAAACAAACATGCGACTCTATCCACCATTGCACGCATCCCTCGTTCAAAACCGCAATCTTAGATTCTTAACACCATAAAAAATGTTTCGGACGCGAAGGAAATCTGGATCGAAATGCACAAAGCTAATCATACGGATGGTATCTGCGCATGTGCAAGGCATCGACCCTTAAAATTTATATTAAATTTAAAGTTATTTTCACATTAAATTTTATTTTAGGAAGTATGGAAAGGGATGGATTTTGTAGTAAATATGGTATAAGCACGGATAAAAGTTATATATAAAAATATATGAAATTAATGAATGAAAAAAATTATTGGTTTTGATTCCAGGATCGATCTCAAGACCACCAAAAAGAAGCGCAATCAATATGCCACTCTATCAATCAAGCCACTCATCCCTTGTACAGCGTAGCAATCTTAGATTCTTAACACCATAAATAAAGTTTCGGATGTAAAGGAAATCGGGATCGAAATGCACAATGCTAAGCATACGGATGATATCTGCGCATGTGCAAGACATCGACCCTTAAATTTGTGATTAAATTTAAAGATATTTTCATCTTAAATTTTATTTTAGGAAGTATGAAAATGGATGGAATTTGTATTAAATATAGAATAAGCACGGAGAAAAGTTATAAATAAAAATATATAAGAAAATGAATATAAAAATTATAAGTTCTGCTTCCAGACTCGAACACAAGACCACCAAAAAGAAAAGCAAACAAACATACGACTCTATCCACCATTCCACGCATCCCTCATTCAACGTAGCAATCTTAGATTCTTAACACCATAAAAAATGTTTCGGACGCGAAGGAAATCTGGATCGAAATGCACAAAGCTAATCATACGGATGGTATCTGCGCATGTGCAAGGCATCGACCCTTAAAATTTATATTAAATTTAAAGATATTTTCACATTAAATTTTATTTTAGGAAGTATGGAAAGGGATGGATTTTGTAGTAAATATAGTATAAGCACGGATAAAAGTTATATATAAAAATATATGAAATTAATGAATGAAAAAAATTATTCGTTTTGCTTCCAGGCTCGAACTCAAGACCACCAAAATAAAGCGCAATCAACATGCGAATTTATCCATCAAGCCACTCATTTCTTGTACATCGTAGCAATCTTAGATTCTTAACACCATAAATAAATTTTCGGATGTAAAGGAAATCTGGATCGAAATGCACAATGCTAAGCATACGGATGATATCTGCGCATGTGCAAGACATCGACCCTTAAATTTGTGATTAAATTTAAAGATATTTTCATCTTAAATTTTATTTTAGGAAGTATGAAAATGGATGGAATTTGTATTAAATATAGAATAAGCACGGAGAAAAGTTATAAATAAAAATATATAAGAAAATGAATATAAAAATTATAAGTTCTGCTTCCAGACTCGAACACAAGACCACCAAAAAGAAGAGCAAACAAACATGCGACTCTATCCACCATTCCACGCATCCCTGTACAACGTAGCAATCTTAGATTCTTAACACCATAAATAAAGTTTCGGACGCGAAGGAAATCTGGATCGAAATGCACAATGCTAAGCATTCGGATGGTATGTGCGCATGTGCAAGGCATCGAACATTAAAATTTCTATTAAATTTAAAGATATTTTGATATTAAATTTTATTTTAGGAAGTATGAAAATGGATGGAATTTGTATTAAATATAGAATAAGCACGGAGAAAAGTTATAAATAAAAATATATGAAATTAATGAATGAAAAAAATTATTCGTTTTGCTTCCAGGCTCGAACTCAAGACCGCCAAAAAGAAGCGCTATCAACATGCCACTCTATCAATCATGCCACTCATCCCTTGTACATCGTAGCAATCTTAGATTCTTAACACCATAAATAAAGTTTCGAATGTAAAGGAAATCTGGATCGAAATGCACAATGTTAAGCATACGGATGATATTTGCGCATGTGCAAGACATCGACCCTTAAATTTGTGATTAAATTTAAAGATATTTTCACATTAAATTTTATTTTAGGAAGTATGAAAATGGATGGAATTTGTATTAAATATAGAATAAGCACGGAGAAAAGTTATAAATAAAAATATATAAGAAAATGAATATAAAAATTATAAGTTCTGCTTCCAGACTCGAACACAAGACCACCAAAAAGCAAAACAAACAAACATGCGACTCTATCCACCATTGCACGCATCCCTCGTTCAAAACCGCAATCTTAGATTCTTAACACCATAAAAAATGTTTCGGACGCGAAGGAAATCTGGATCGAAATGCACAAAGCTAATCATACGGATGGTATCTGCGCATGTGCAAGGCATCGACCCTTAAAATTTATATTAAATTTAAAGTTATTTTCACATTAAATTTTATTTTAGGAAGTATGGAAAGGGATGGATTTTGTAGTAAATATGGTATAAGCACGGATAAAAGTTATATATAAAAATATATGAAATTAATGAATGAAAAAAATTATTGGTTTTGATTCCAGGATCGATCTCAAGACCACCAAAAAGAAGCGCAATCAATATGCCACTCTATCAATCAAGCCACTCATCCCTTGTACAGCGTAGCAATCTTAGATTCTTAACACCATAAATAAAGTTTCGGATGTAAAGGAAATCGGGATCGAAATGCACAATGCTAAGCATACGGATGATATCTGCGCATGTGCAAGACATCGCACCTTAAATTTGTGATTAAATATAAAGATATTTTCATATTAAATTTTATTTTAGGAAGTATGAAAATGGATGGAATTTGTATTAAATATAGAATAAGCACGGAGAAAAGTTATAAATAAAAATATATAAGAAAATGAATATAAAAATTAAAAGTTCTGCTTCCAGACTCGAACACAAGACCACCAGAAAGAAAAGCAAACAAACATACGACTCTATCCACCATTCCACGCATCCCTCATTCAACGTAGCAATCTTAGATTCTTAACACCATAAAAAATGTTTCGGACGCGAAGGAAATCTGGATCGAAATGCACAAAGCTAATCATACGGATGGTATCTGCGCATGTGCAAGGCATCGACCCTTAAAATTTATATTAAATTTAAAGATATTTTCACATTAAATTTTATTTTAGGAAGTATGGAAAGGGATGGATTTTGTAGTAAATATAGTATAAGCACGGATAAAAGTTATATATAAAAATATATGAAATTAATGAATGAAAAAAATTATTCGTTTTGCTTCCAGGCTCGAACTCAAGACCACCAAAATAAAGCGCAATCAACATGCGAATTTATCCATCAAGCCACTCATTTCTTGTACATCGTAGCAATCTTAGATTCTTAACACCATAAATAAATTTTCGGATGTAAAGGAAATCTGGATCGAAATGCACAATGCTAAGCATACGGATGATATCTGCGCATGTGCAAGACATCGACCCTTAAATTTGTGATTAAATTTAAAGATATTTTGATATTAAATTTTATTTTAGGAAGTATGAAAATGGATGGAATTTGTATTAAATATAGAATAAGCACGGAGAAAAGTTATAAATAAAAATATATGAAATTAATGAATGAAAAAAATTATTCGTTTTGCTTCCAGGCTCGAACTCAAGACCGCCAAAAAGAAGCGCTATCAACATGCCACACTATCAATCATGCCACTCATCCCTTGTACATCGTAGCAATCTTAGATTCTTAACACCATAAATAAAGTTTCGAATGTAAAGGAAATCTGGATCGAAATGCACAATGCTAAGCATACGGATGATATTTGCGCATGTGCAAGACATCGACCCTTAAATTTGTGATTAAATTTAAAGATATTTTCACATTAAATTTTATTTTAGGAAGTATGAAAATGGATGGAATTTGTATTAAATATAGAATAAGCACGGAGAAAAGTTATAAATAAAAATATATAAGAAAATGAATATAAAAATTATAAGTTCTGCTTCCAGACTCGAACACAAGACCACCAAAAAGCAAAGCACACAAACATGCGACTCTATCCACCATTGCACGCATCCCTCGTTCAAAACCGCAATCTTAGATTCTTAACACCATAAAAAATGTTTCGGACGCGAAGGAAATCTGGATCGAAATGCACAAAGCTAATCATACGGATGGTATCTGCGCATGTGCAATTCATCGACCCTTAAAATTTATATTAAATTTAAAGATATTTTCACATTAAATTTATTTTAGGAAGTATGGAAAGGGATGGATTTTGTAGTAATTATAGTATAAGCACGGATAAAAGTTATATATAAAAATATATGAAATTAATGAATGAAAAAAATTATTCGTTTTGCTTCCAGGCTCAAACTCAAGACCACTGAAAAAGAAGCGCAATCAACATGCGACTCTATCCATCAAGCCACTCATCCCTTGTACATCTAAGCAATCTTAGATTCTTAACACCATAAATAAAGTTTCGAATGTAAAGGAAATCTGGATCGAAATGCACAATGCTAAGCATACGGATGATATTTGCGCATGTGCAAGACATCGACCCTTAAATTTGTGATTAAATTTAAAGATATTTTCACATTAAATTTTATTTTAGGAAGTATGAAAATGGATGGAATTTGTATTAAATATAGAATAAGCACGGAGAAAAGTTATAAATAAAAATATATAAGAAAATGAATATAAAAATTATAAGTTCTGCTTCCAGACTCGAACACAAGACCACCAAAAAGCAAAGCACACAAACATGCGACTCTATCCACCATTGCACGCATCCCTCGTTCAAAACCGCAATCTTAGATTCTTAACACCATAAAAAATGTTTCGGACGCGAAGGAAATCTGGATCGAAATGCACAAAGCTAATCATACGGATGGTATCTGCGCATGTGCAATTCATCGACCCTTAAAATTTATATTAAATTTAAAGATATTTTCACATTAAATTTATTTTAGGAAGTATGGAAAGGGATGGATTTTGTAGTAATTATAGTATAAGCACGGATAAAAGTTATATATAAAAATATATGAAATTAATGAATGAAAAAAATTATTCGTTTTGCTTCCAGGCTCAAACTCAAGACCACTGAAAAAGAAGCGCAATCAACATGCGACTCTATCCATCAAGCCACTCATCCCTTGTACATCTAAGCAATCTTAGATTCTTAACACCATAAATAAAGTTTCGGATGTAAAGGAAATCTGGATCGAAATGCACAATGCTAAGCATACGGATGATATCTGCGCATGTGAAGACATCGACCCTTAAATTTGTGATTAAATTTAAAGATATTTTCATATTAAATTTTATTTTAGGAAGTATGAAAATGGATGGAATTTGTATTAAATATAGAATAAGCACGGAGAAAAGTTATAAATAAAAATATATAAGAAAATGAATATAAAAATTATAAGTTCTGCTTCCAGACTCGAACACAAGACCACCAAAAAGAAAAGCAAACAAACATGCGACTCTATCCACCATTCCACGCATCCCTCGTTGAACGTAGCAATCTTAGATTCTTAACACCATAAAAAATGTTTCGGACGCGAAGGAAATCTGGATCGAAATGCACAAAGCTAAGCATACGGATGGTATCTGCGCATGTGCAAGGCATCGACCCTTAAATTTGTGATTAAATTTAAAGATATTTTCACATTAAATTTTATTTTAGGAAGTATGAAAATGGATGGAATTTGTATTAAATATAGAATAAGCACGGAGAAAAGTTATAAATAAAAATATATAAGAAAATGAATATAAAAATTATAAGTTCTGCTTCCAGACTCGAACACAAGACCACCAAAAAGCAAAGCAAACAAACATGCGACTCTATCCACCATTGCACGCATCCCTCGTTCAAAACCGCAATCTTAGATTCTTAACACCATAAAAAATGTTTCGGACGCGAAGGAAATCTGGATCGAAATGCACAAAGCTAATCATACGGATGGTATCTGCGCATGTGCAAGGCATCGACCCTTAAAATTTATATTAAATTTAAAGTTATTTTCACATTAAATTTTATTTTAGGAAGTATGGAAAGGGATGGATTTTGTAGTAAATATGGTATAAGCACGGATAAAAGTTATATATAAAAATATATGAAATTAATGAATGAAAAAAATTATTGGTTTTGATTCCAGGATCGATCTCAAGACCACCAAAAAGAAGCGCAATCAATATGCCACTCTATCAATCAAGCCACTCATCCCTTGTACAGCGTAGCAATCTTAGATTCTTAACACCATAAATAAAGTTTCGGATGTAAAGGAAATCGGGATCGAAATGCACAATGCTAAGCATACGGATGATATCTGCGCATGTGCAAGACATCGACCCTTAAATTTGTGATTAAATATAAAGATATTTTCATATTAAATTTTATTTTAGGAAGTATGAAAATGGATGGAATTTGTATTAAATATAGAATAAGCACGGAGAAAAGTTATAAATAAAAATATATAAGAAAATGAATATAAAAATTATAAGTTCTGCTTCCAGACTCGAACACAAGACCACCAGAAAGAAAAGCAAACAAACATACGACTCTATCCACCATTCCACGCATCCCTCATTCAACGTAGCAATCTTAGATTCTTAACACCATAAAAAATGTTTCGGACGCGAAGGAAATCTGGATCGAAATGCACAAAGCTAATCATACGGATGGTATCTGCGCATGTGCAAGGCATCGACCCTTAAAATTTATATTAAATTTAAAGATATTTTCACATTAAATTTTATTTTAGGAAGTATGGAAAGGGATGGATTTTGTAGTAAATATAGTATAAGCACGGATAAAAGTTATATATAAAAATATATGAAATTAATGAATGAAAAAAATTATTCGTTTTGCTTCCAGGCTCGAACTCAAGACCTCCAAAATAAAGCGCAATCAACATGCGAATTTATCCATCAAGCCACTCATTTCTTGTACATCGTAGCAATCTTAGATTCTTAACACCATAAATAAATTTTCGGATGTAAAGGAAATCTGGATCGAAATGCACAATGCTAAGCATACGGATGATATCTGCGCATGTGCAAGACATCGACCCTTAAATTTGTGATTAAATTTAAAGATATTTTCATCTTAAATTTTATTTTAGGAAGTATGAAAATGGATGGAATTTGTATTAAATATAGAATAAGCACGGAGAAAAGTTATAAATAAAAATATATAAGAAAATGAATATAAAAATTATAAGTTCTGCTTCCAGACTCGAACACAAGACCACCAAAAAGAAGAGATAACAAACATGCGACTCTATCCACCATTCCACGCATCCCTGTACAACGTAGCAATCTTAGATTCTTAACACCATAAATAAAGTTTCGGACGCGAAGGAAATCTGGATCGAAATGCACAATGCTAAGCATTCGGATGGTATGTGCGCATGTGCAAGGCATCGAACATTAAAATTTCTATTAAATTTAAAGATATTTTGATATTAAATTTTATTTTAGGAAGTATGAAAATGGATGGAATTTGTATTAAATATAGAATAAGCACGGAGAAAAGTTATAAATAAAAATATATGAAATTAATGAATGAAAAAAATTATTCGTTTTGCTTCCAGGCTCGAACTCAAGACCGCCAAAAAGAAGCGCTATCAACATGCCACTCTATCAATCATGCCACTCATCCCTTGTACATCGTAGCAATCTTAGATTCTTAACACCATAAATAAAGTTTCGAATGTAAAGGAAATCTGGATCGAAATGCACAATTCTAAGCATACGGATGATATTTGCGCATGTGCAAGACATCGACCCTTAAATTTGTGATTAAATTTAAAGATATTTTCACATTAAATTTTATTTTAGGAAGTATGAAAATGGATGGAATTTGTATTAAATATAGAATAAGCACGGAGAAAAGTTATAAATAAAAATATATAAGAAAATGAATATAAAAATTATAAGTTCTGCTTCCAGACTCGAACACAAGACCACCAAAAAGCAAAGCAAACAAACATGCGACTCTATCCACCATTGCACGCATCCCTCGTTCAAAACCGCAATCTTAGATTCTTAACACCATAAAAAATGTTTCGGACGCGAAGGAAATCTGGATCGAAATGCACAAAGCTAATCATACGGATGGTATCTGCGCATGTGCAAGGCATCGAACCTTAAAATTTATATTAAATTTAAAGATATTTTCACATTAAATTTTATTTTAGGAAGTATGGAAAGGGAGGGATTTTGTAGTAAATATAGTATAAGCACGGATAAAAGTTATATATAAAAATATATGAAATTAATGAATGAAAAAAATTATTCGTTTTGCTTCCAGGCTCGAACTCAAGACCACCAAAAAGAAGCGCAATCAACATGCCACTCTATCAATCAAGCCAATCATCCCTTGTAAATCGTAGCAATCTTAGATTCTTAACACCATAAATAAAGTTTCGGATGTAAAGGAAATCGGGATCGAAATGCACAATGCTAAGCATACGGATGATATCTGCGCATGTGCAAGACATCGACCCTTAAATTTGTGATTAAATATAAAGATATTTTCATATTAAATTTTATTTTAGGAAGTATGAAAATGGATGGAATTTGTATTAAATATAGAATAAGCACGGAGAAAAGTTATAAATAAAAATATATAAGAAAATGAATATAAAAATTATAAGTTCTGCTTCCAGACTCGAACACAAGACCACCAGAAAGAAAAGCAAACAAACATACGACTCTATCCACCATTCCACGCATCCCTCATTCAACGTAGCAATCTTAGATTCTTAACACCATAAAAAATGTTTCGGACGCGAAGGAAATCTGGATCGAAATGCACAAAGCTAATCATACGGATGGTATCTGCGCATGTGCAAGGCATCGACCCTTAAAATTTATATTAAATTTAAAGTTATTTTCACATTAAATTTTATTTTAGGAAGTATGGAAAGGGATGGATTTTGTAGTAAATATGGTATAAGCACGGATAAAAGTTATATATAAAAATATATGAAATTAATGAATGAAAAAAATTATTGGTTTTGATTCCAGGATCGATCTCAAGACCACCAAAAAGAAGCGCAATCAATATGCCACTCTATCAATCAAGCCACTCATCCCTTGTACAGCGTAGCAATCTTAGATTCTTAACACCATAAATAAAGTTTCGGATGTAAAGGAAATCGGGATCGAAATGCACAATGCTAAGCATACGGATGATATCTGCGCATGTGCAAGACATCGACCCTTAAATTTGTGATTAAATTTAAAGATATTTTCATATTAAATTTTATTTTAGGAAGTATGAAAATGGATGGAATTTGTATTAAATATAGAATAAGCACGGAGAAAAGTTATAAATAAAAGTATATAAGAAAATGAATATAAAAATTATAAGTTCTGCTTCCAGACTCGAACACGAGACCACCAAAAATAAGATCAAACAAACATGCGACTCTATCCACCATTCCACGCATCCCTCGTACAACGTAGCAATCATAGATTCTTAACACCATAAATAAATTTTCGGACGCGAAGGAAATCTGGATCGAAATGCACAATGCTAAGCATACGGATGGTATCTGCGCATGTGCAAGGCATCGAACCTTAAAATTTCTATTAAACTTAAAGATATTTTCATATTAAATTTTATTTTAGGAAGTATGAAAATGGATGGAATTTGTATTAAATATAGAATAAGCACGGAGAAAAGTTATAAATAAAAATATATACGAAAATGAATATAAAAATTATAAGTTCTGCTTCCAGACTCGACCTCAAGACCACCAAAAAGAAGCGCAATCAACATGCGACTCTATCCATCAAGCCACTCATCCCTTGTACATCGTAGCAATCTTAGATTCTTAACACCATAAATAAAGTTTCGGATGTAAACTAAATCTGGATCGAAATGCACAATGTTTAACATACGGATGATATCTGCGCATGTGCAAGACATCGACCCTTAAATTTGTGATTAAATTTAAAGATATTTTCATATTAAATTTTATTTTAGGAAGTATGAAAATGGATGGAATTTGTATTAAATATAGAATAAGCACGGAGAAAAGTTATAAACAAAAATATATAAGAAAATGAATATAAAAATAATAAGTTCTGCCTCCAGACTCGAACACGCGACCACCAAAAGGAAGAGCAAACAAACATGCGACTCTATCCACCATTCCACGCATCCCTCGTACAGCGTAGCAATCTTAGATTCTTAACACCATAAATAAATTTTCGGACGCGAAGGAAATCTGGATCGAAATGCACAATGCTAAGCATACGGATGGTATCTGCGCATGTGCAAGGCATCGAACCTTAAAATTTATATTAAATTTAAAGATATTTTCATATTAAATTTTATTTTAGGAAGTATGAAAATGGATGGAATTTGTATTAAATATAGAATAAGCACGGAGAAAAGTTATAAATAAAAATATATACGAAAATGAATATAAAAATTATAAGTTCTGCTTCCAGACTCGAACTCAAGACCACCAAAAAGAAGCGCAATCAACATGCGACTCTATCCATCAAGTCATTCATCCCTTGTATATCGTAGCAATATTAGATTCTTAACACCATAAATAAAGTTTCGGACGCGAAGGAAATCTGGATCGAAATGCACAATGCTAAGCATACGGATGGTATCTGCGCATGTGCAAGGCATCGAACATTAAAATTTCTATTATATTTAAAGATATTTTCATATTAAATTTTATTTTAGGAAGTATGAAAATGGATGGAATTTGTATTAAATATAGAATAAGCACGGAGAAAAGTTATAAACAAAAATATATAAGAAAATGAATATAAAAATTATAAGTTCTGCCTCCAGACTCGAACACGAGACCACCAAAAGGAAGAGCAAACAAACATGCGACTCTATCCACCATTCCACGCATCCCTCGTACAACGTAGCAATTATAGATTCTTAACACCATAAATAAATTTTCGGACGCGAAGGAAATCTGTATCGAAATGCACAATGCTAAGCATACGGATGGTATCTGCGCATGTGCAAGGCATCGAACCTTAAAATTTCTATTAAATTTAAAGATATTTTCATATTAAATTTTATTTTAGGAAGTATGAAAATGGATGGAATTTGTATTAAATATAGAATAAGCACGGAGAAAAGTTATAAATAAAAATATATACGAAAATGAATATAAAAATTATAAGTTCTGCTTCCAGACTCGAACTCAAGACCACCAAAAAGAAGCGCAATCAACATGCGACTCTATCCATCAAGCCACTCATCCCTTGTACATCGAAGCAATCTTAGATTCTTAACACCATAAATAAAGTTTCGGATGTAAACTAAATCTGGATCGAAATGCACAATGCTTAGCATACGGATTATATCTGCACATGTGCATGACATCGACCCTTAAATTTGTGATTAAATTTAAAGATATTTTCATATTAAATTTTATATTAGGAAGTATGAAAATGGATGGAATTTGTATTAAATATAGAATAAGCACGGAGAAAAGTTATAAACAAAAATATATAAGAAAAAGAATATAAAAATTATAAGTTCTGCCTCCAGACTCGAACACGAGACCACCAAAAGGAAGAGCAAACAAACATGCGACTCTATCCACCATTCCACGCATCCCTCGTACAGCGTAGCAATCTTAGATTCTTAACACCATAAATAAATTTTCAGACGCGAAGGGAATCTGGATCGAAATGCACAATGCTAAGCATACGGATGGTATCTGCGCATGTGCAAGGCATCGAACCTTAAAATTTATATTAAATTTAAAGATATTTTCATACTAAATTTTATTTTAGGAAGTATGAAAATGGATGGAATTTGTATTAAATATAGAATAAGCACGGAGAAAAGTTATAAATAAAAATATATACGAAAATGAATATAAAAATTATAAGTTCTGCTTCCAGACTCGAAATCAAGACCACCAAAAAGAAGCGCAATCAACATGCGACTCTATCCATCAAGCCATTCATCCCTTGTACATCGTAGCAATATTAGATTCTTAACACCATAAATAAAGTTTCGAACGCGAAGGAAATCTGGATCGAAATGCACAATGCAAAGCATACGGATGGTATCTGCGCATGTGCAAGGCATCGAACCTTAAAATTTCTATTAAATTTAAAGATATTTTCATATTAAATTTTATTTTAGGAAGTATGAAAATGGATGGAATTTGTATTAAATATAGAATAAGCACGGAGAAAAGTTATAAACAAAAATATATAAGAAAATGAATATAAAAATTATAAGTTCAGCTTCCAGACTCGAACTCAAGACCACCAAAAAGAAGCGCAATCAACATGCGACTCTATCCATCAAGCCACTCATCCCTTGTACATCGTAGCAATCTTAGATTCTTAACACCATAAATAAAGTTTCGGATGTAAACTAAATCTGGATCGAAATGCACAATGCTTAACATACGGATGATATCTGCGCATGTGCAAGACATCGACCCTTAAATTTGTGATTAAATTTAAAGATATTTTCATATTAAATTTTATTTTAGGAAGTATGAAAATGGATGGAATTTGTATTAAATATAGAATAAGCACGGAGAAAAGTTATAAATAAAAATATATACGAAAATGAATATAAAAATTATAAGTTCTGCTTCCAGACTCGAACTCAAGACCACCAAAAAGAAGCGCAATCAACATGCGACTCTATCCATCAAGCCACTCATCCCTTGTACATCGAAGCAATCTTAGATTCTTAACACCATAAATAAAGTTTCGGATGTAAACTAAATCTGGATCGAAATGCACAATGCTTAGCATACGGATTATATCTGCACATGTGCATGACATCGACCCTTAAATTTGTGATTAAATTTAAAGATATTTTCATATTAAATTTTATATTAGGAAGTATGAAAATGGATGGAATTTGTATTAAATATAGAATAAGCACGGAGAAAAGTTATAAACAAAAATATATAAGAAAAAGAATATAAAAATTATAAGTTCTGCCTCCAGACTCGAACACGAGACCACCAAAAGGAAGAGCAAACAAACATGCGACTCTATCCACCATTCCACGCATCCCTCGTACAGCGTAGCAATCTTAGATTCTTAACACCATAAATAAATTTTCAGACGCGAAGGGAATCTGGATCGAAATGCACAATGCTAAGCATACGGATGGTATCTGCGCATGTGCAAGGCATCGAACCTTAAAATTTATATTAAATTTAAAGATATTTTCATACTAAATTTTATTTTAGGAAGTATGAAAATGGATGGAATTTGTATTAAATATAGAATAAGCACGGAGAAAAGTTATAAATAAAAATATATACGAAAATGAATATAAAAATTATAAGTTCTGCTTCCAGACTCGAAATCAAGACCACCAAAAAGAAGCGCAATCAACATGCGACTCTATCCATCAAGCCATTCATCCCTTGTACATCGTAGCAATATTAGATTCTTAACACCATAAATAAAGTTTCGAACGCGAAGGAAATCTGGATCGAAATGCACAATGCAAAGCATACGGATGGTATCTGCGCATGTGCAAGGCATCGAACCTTAAAATTTCTATTAAATTTAAAGATATTTTCATATTAAATTTTATTTTAGGAAGTATGAAAATGGATGGAATTTGTATTAAATATAGAATAAGCACGGAGAAAAGTTATAAACAAAAATATATAAGAAAATGAATATAAAAATTATAAGTTCAGCTTCCAGACTCGAACTCAAGACCACCAAAAAGAAGCGCAATCAACATGCGACTCTATCCATCAAGCCACTCATCCCTTGTACATCGTAGCAATCTTAGATTCTTAACACCATAAATAAAGTTTCGGATGTAAACTAAATCTGGATCGAAATGCACAATGCTTAACATACGGATGATATCTGCGCATGTGCAAGACATCGACCCTTAAATTTGTGATTAAATTTAAAGATATTTTCATATTAAATTTTATTTTAGGAAGTATGAAAATGGATGGAATTTGTATTAAATATAGAATAAGCACGGAGAAAAGTTATAAACAAAAATATATAAGAAAATGAATATAAAAATTATAAGTTCTGCCTCCAGACTCGAACACGAGACCACCAAAAGGAAGAGCAAACAAACATGCGACTCTATCCACCATTCCACGCATCCCTCGTACAGCGTAGCAATCTTAGATTCTTAACACCATAAATAAATTTTCGGACGCGAAGGAAATCTGGATCGAAATGCACAATGCTAAGCATACGGATGGTATCTGCGCATGTGCAAGGCATCGAACCTTAAAATTTATATTAAATTTAAAGATATTTTCATATTAAATTTTATTTTAGGAAGTATGAAAATGGATGGAATTTGTATTAAATATAGAATAAGCACGGAGAAAAGTTATAAACAAAAATATATAAGAAAATGAATATAAAAATTATAAGTTCTGCCTCCAGACTCGAACACGAGACCACCAAAAGGAAGAGAAAACAAACATGCGACTCTATCCACCATTCCACGCATCCCTCGTACAGCGTAGCAATCTTAGATTCTTAACACCATAAATAAATTTTCAGACGCGAAGGAAATCTGGATCGAAATGCACAATGCTAAGCATACGGATGGTATCTGCGCATGTGCAAGGCATCGAACCTTAAAATTTATATTAAATTTAAAGATATTTTCATACTAAATTTTATTTTAGGAAGTATGAAAATGGATGGAATTTGTATTAAATATAGAATAAGCACGGAGAAAAGTTATAAATAAAAATATATACGAAAATGAATATAAAAATTATAAGTTCTGCTTCCAGACTCGAACTCAAGACCACCAAAAGAAGCGCAATCAACATGCGACTCTATCCATCAAGCCATTCATCCCTTGCACATCGTAGCAATATTAGATTCTTAACACCATAAATAAAGTTTCGGACGCGAAGGAAATCTGGATCGAAATGCACAATGCAAAGCATACGGATGGTATCTGCGCATGTGCAAGGCATCGAACCTTAAAATTTCTATTAAATTTAAAGATATTTTCATATTAAATTTTATTTTAGGAAGTATGAAAATGGATGGAATTTGTATTAAATATAGAATAAGCACGGAGAAAAGTTATAAACAAAAATATATAAGAAAATGAATATAAAAATTATAAGTTCTGCCTCCAGACTCGAACACGAGACCACCAAAAGGAAGAGCAAACAAACATCCACCATTCCACGCATCCCTCGTACAACGTAGCAATCTTAGATTCTTAACACCATAAATAAATTTTCGGACGCGAAGGAAATCTGGATCGAAATGCACAATGCTAAGCATACGGATGGTATCTGGCAATGTGCAAGGTATCGATCCTTAAAATTTCTATTAAATTTAAAGATATTTTCATATTAAATTTTATTTTAGGAAGTATGAAAATGGATGGAATTTGTATTAAATATAGAATAAGGACGGAGAAAAGTTATAAATAAAAATATATACGAAAATGAATATAAAAATTATAAGTTCTGCTTCCAGACTCGAACTCAAGACCACCAAAAAGAAGCGCAATCAACATGTGACTCTATCCATCAAGCCACCAACGCTTGTACATCGTAGCAATCTTAGATTCTTAACACCATAAATAAAGTTTCGGACGCGAAGGAAATCTGGATCGAAATGCACAATGCTAAGCATACGGATGGTATCTGCGCATGTGCAACGCATCGAACCTTAAAATTTCTATTAAATTTAAAGATATTTTCATATTAAATTTTATTTTAGGAAGTATGAAAATGGATGGAATTTGTATTAAATATAGAATAAGCACGGAGAAAAGTTATAAACAAAAATATATAAGAAAATGAATATAAAAATTATAAGTTCTGCTTCCAGACTCGAACACGAGACCACCAAAAAGAAGAGCAAACAAACATGCGACTCTATCCACCATTCCACGCATCCCTCGTGCAACGTAGCAATCTTAGATTCTTAACACCATAAATAAGTTTTCGGACGCGAAGGAAATCTGGATCGAAATGCACAATGCTAAGCATACGGATGGTATCTGCGCATGTGCAAGGCATCGAACCTTAAAATTTCTATTAAATTTAAAGATATTATCATATTAAATTTTATTTTAGGAAGTATGAAAATGGATGGAATTTGTATTAAATATAGAATAAGCACGGAGAAAAGTTATAAATAAAAATATATACGAAAATGAATATAAAAATTATAAGTTCTGCTTCCAGACTCGAACTCAAGACCACCAAAAAGAAGCGCAATCAACATGCGACTCTATCCATCAAGCCACTCATCCCCTGTACATGGTAGCAATCTTAGATTCTTAACACCATAAATAAAGTTTCGGATGTAAATTAAATCTGGATCGAAATGCACAATGCTTAGCATACGGATGATATCTGCGCATGTGCAAGACATCGACCCTTAAATTTGTGATTAAATTTAAAGATATTTTCATATTAAATTTTATTTTAGGAAGTATGAAAATGGATGGAATTTGTATTAAATATAGAATAAGCACGGAGAAAAGTTATAAACAAAAATATATAAGAAAATGAATATAAAAATTATAAGTTCTGCCTCCAGACTCGAACACGAGACCACCAAAAGGAAGAGCAAACAAACATGCGACTCTATCCACCATTCCACGCATCCCTCGTACAGCGTAGCAATCTTAGATTCTTAACACCATAAATAAATTTTCGAACGCGAAGGAAATCTGGATCGAAATGCACAATGCTAAGCATACGGATGGTATCTGCGCATGTGCAAGGCATCGAACCTTAAAATTTCTATTAAATTTAAAGATATTTTCATGTTAAATTTTATTTTAGGAAGTATGAAAATGGATGGAATTTGTATTAAATATAGAATAAGCACGGAGAAAAGTTATAAATAAAAATATATACGAAAATGAATATAAAAATTATAAGTTCTGCTTCCAGACTCGAACTCAAGACCACCAAAAAGAAGCGCAATCAACATGCGACTCTATCCATCAAGCCACTCATCCCCTGTACATCGTAGCAATCTTAGATTCTTAACACCATAAATAAAGTTTCGGATGTAAACTAAATCTGGATCGAAATGCACAATGCTTAGCATACGGATGATATCTGCGCATGTGCAAGACATCGACCCTTAAATTTGTGATTAAATTTAAAGATATTTTCATATTAAATTTTATTTTAGGAAGTATGAAAATGGATGGAATTTGTAATAAATATAGAATAAGCACGGAGAAAAGTTATAAACAAAAATATATAAGAAAATGAATATAAAAATTATAAGTTTTCCTCCAGACTCGAACACGAGACCACCAAAAGGAAGAGCAAACAAACATGCGTCTCTATCCACCATTCCACGCATCCTTCGTACAGCGTAGCAATCTTAGATTCTTAACACCATTAATAAATTTTCGGACGCGAAGAAAATCTGGATCGAAATGCACAATGCTAAGCATACGGATGGTATCTGCGCATGTGCAAGGCATCGAACCTTAAAATTTCTATTAAATTTAAAGATATTTTCATATTAAATTTTATTTTAGGAAGTATGAAAATGGATGGAATTTGTATTAAATATAGAATAAGCACGGACAAAAGTTATAAATAAAAATATATACGAAAATGAATATAAAAATTATAAGTTCTGCTTCCAGACTCGAACTCAAGACCACCAAAAAGAAGCGCAATCAACATGCGACTCTATCCATCAAGCCACTCATCCCTTGTACATCGTAGCAATCTTAGATTCTTAACACCATAAATAAAGTTTCGGATGTAAACTAAATCTGGATCGAAATGCACAATGCTTAACATACGGATGATATATGCGCATGTGCAAGACATCGACCCTTAAATTTGTGATTAAATTTAAAGATATTTTCATATTAAATTTTATTTTAGGAAGTATGAAAATGGATGGAATTTGTATTAAATATAGAATAAGCACGGAGAAAAGTTATAAACAAAAATATATAAGAAAATGAATATAAAAATTATAAGTTCTGCCTCCAGACTCGAACACGAGACCACCAAAAGGAAGAGCAAACAAACATGCGACTCTATCCACCATTCCACGCATCCCTCGTACAACGTAGCAATCTTAGATTCTTAACACCATAAATAAATTTTCGGACGCGAAGGAAATCTGTATCGAAATGCACAATGCTAAGCATACGGATGGTATCTGCGCATGTGCAAGGCATCGAACCTTAAAATTTATATTAAATTTAAAGATATTTTCATACTAAATTTTATTTTAGGAAGTATGAAAATGGATGGAATTTGTATTAAATATAGAATAAGGACGGAGAAAAGTTATAAATAAAAATATATACGAAAATGAATATAAAAATTATAAGTTCTGCTTCCAGACTCGAACTCAAGACCACCAAAAAGAAGCGCAATCAACATGCGACTCTATCCATCAAGCCATTCATCCCTTGTACATCGTAGCAATATTAGATTCTTAACACCATAAATAAAGTTTCGGACGCGAAGGAAATCTGGATCGAAATGCACAATGCAAAGCATACGGATGGTATCTGCGCATGTGCAACGCATCGAACCTTAAAATTTCTATTAAATTTAAAGATATTTTCATATTAAATTTTATTTTAGGTAGTATGAAAATGGATGGAATTTGTATTAAATATAGAATAAGCACGGAGAAAAGTTATAAACAAAAATATATAAGAAAATGAATATAAAAATTATAAGTTTTCCTCCAGACTCGAACACGAGACCACCAAAAGGAAGAGCAAACAAACATGCGACTCTATCCACCATTCCACGCATCCCTCGTACAGCGTAGCAATCTTAGATTCTTAACACCATTAATAAATTTTCGGACGCGAAGGAAATCTGGATCGAAATGCACAATGCTAAGCATACGGATGGTATCTGCGCATGTGCAAGGCATCGAACCTTAAAATTTCTATTAAATTTAAAGATATTTTCATATTAAATTTTATTTTAGGAAGTATGAAAATGGATGGAATTTGTATTAAATATAGAATAAGCACGGACAAAAGTTATAAATAAAAATATATACGAAAATGAATATAAAAATTATAAGTTCTGCTTCCAGACTCGAACTCAAGACCACCAAAAAGAAGCGCAATCAACATGCGACTCTATCCATCAAGCCACTCATCCCCTGTACATCGTAGCAATCTTAGATTCTTAACACCATAAATAAAGTTTCGGATGTAAACTAAATCTGGATCGAAATGCACAATGCTTAGCATATGGATGATATCTGCGCATGTGCAAGACATCGACCCTTAAATTTGTGATTAAATTTAAAGATATTTTCATATTAAATTTTATTTTAGGAAGTATGAAAATGGATGGAATTTATATTAAATATAGAATAAGCACGGATAAAAGTTATAAATAAAAATATATAAGAAAATGAATATAAAAATTATAAGTTCTGCCTCCAGACTCGAACACGAGACCACCAAAAGGAAGAGCAAACAAACATGCGACTCTATCCACCATTCCACGCATCCCTCGTACAACGTAGCAATCTTAGATTCTTAACACCATAAATAAATTTTCGGACGCGAAGGAAATCTGGATCGAAATGCACAATGCTAAGCATACGGATGGTATCTGCGCATGTGCAAGGCATCGAACCTTAAAATTTCTATTAAATTTAAAGATATTTTCATATTAAATTTTATTTTAGGAAGTATGAAAATGGATGGAATTTGTATTAAATATAGAATAAGCACGGAGAAAAGTTATAAACAAAAATATATAAGAAAATGAATATAAAAATTATAAGTTCTGCCTCCAGACTCGAACACGAGACCACCAAAAGGAAGAGCAAACAAACATGCGACTCTATCCACCATTCCACGCATCCCTCGTACAGCGTAGCAATCTTAGATTCTTAACACCATAAATAAATTTTCGGACGCGAAGGAAATCTGGATCGAAATGCACAATGCTAAGCATACGGATGGTATCTGCGCATGTGCAAGGCATCGAACCTTAAAATTTCTATTAAATTTAAAGATATTTTCATATTAAATTTTATTTTAGGAAGTATGAAAATGGATGGAATTTGTATTAAATATAGAATAAGCACGGAGAAAAGTTATAAATAAAAATATATAAGAAAATGAATATAAAAATTATAAGTTCTGCTTCCAGACTCGTACTCAAGACCACCAAAAAGAAGCGCAATCAACATGCGACTCTATCCATTAAGCCAATCATCCCTTGTACATCGTAGCAATCTTAGATTCTTAACACCATAAATAAAGTTTCGGATGTAAACTAAATCTGGATCGAAATGCACAATGCTTAGCATACGGATGATATCTGCGCATGTGCAAGACATCGAACCTTAAAATTTCTATTAAATTTAAAGATATTTTCATATTAAATTTTATTTTAGGAAGTATGAAAATGGATGGAATTTGTATTAAATATAGAATAAGCACGGAGAAAAGTTATAAATAAAAATATATAAGAAGATGAATATAAAAATTATAAGTTGTTCTTCCAGACTCGAACTCAAGACCACCAAAAAGAAGCGGAATCAACATGCGACTCTATCCATCAAGCCACTCATCCCTTGTACATCGTAGCAATCTTAGATTCTTAACACCATAAATAAAGTTTCGGATGTAAACTAAATCTGGATCGAAATGCACAATGCTTAGCATACGGATGATATCTGCGCATGTGCAAGACATCGACCCTTAAATTTGTGATTAAATTTAAAGATATTTTCATATTAAATTTTATTTTAGGAAGTATGAAAATGGATGGAATTTATATTAAATATAGAATAAGCACGGATAAAAGTTATAAATAAAAATATATAAGAAAATGAATATAAAAATTATAAGTTCTGCCTCCAGACTCGAACACGAGACCACCAAAAGGAAGAGCAAACAAACATGCGACTCTATCCACCATTCCACGCATCCCTCGTACAACGCAGCAATCTTAGATTCTTAACACCATAAATAAATTTTCGGACGCGAAGGAAATCTGGATCGAAATGCACAATGCTAAGCATACGGATGGTATCTGCGCATGTGCAAGGCATCGAACCTTAAAATTTCTATTAAATTTAAAGATATTTTCATATTAAATTTTATTTTAGGAAGTATGAAAATGGATGGAATTTGTATTAAATATAGAATAAGCACGGAGAAAAGTTATAAACAAAAATATATAAGAAAATGAATATAAAAATTATAAGTTCTGCCTCCAGACTCGAACACGAGACCACCAAAAGGAAGAGCAAACAAACATGCGACTCTATCCACCATTCCACGCATCCCTCGTACAGCGTAGCAATCTTAGATTCTTAACACCATAAATAAATTTTCGGACGCGAAGGAAATCTGGATCGAAATGCACAATGCTAAGCATACGGATGGTATCTGCGCATGTGCAAGGCATCGAACCTTAAAATTTCTATTAAATTTAAAGATATTTTCATATTAAATTTTATTTTAGGAAGTATGAAAATGGATGGAATTTGTATTAAATATAGAATAAGCACGGAGAAAAGTTATAAATAAAAATATATAAGAAAATGAATATAAAAATTATAAGTTCTGCTTCCAGACTCGTACTCAAGACCACCAAAAAGAAGCGCAATCAACATGCGACTCTATCCATTAAGCCAATCATCCCTTGTACATCGTAGCAATCTTAGATTCTTAACACCATAAATAAAGTTTCGGATGTAAACTAAATCTGGATCGAAATGCACAATGCTTAGCATACGGATGATATCTGCGCATGTGCAAGACATCGAACCTTAAAATTTCTATTAAATTTAAAGATATTTTCATATTAAATTTTATTTTAGGAAGTATGAAAATGGATGGAATTTGTATTAAATATAGAATAAGCACGGAGAAAAGTTATAAATAAAAATATATAAGAAAATGAATATAAAAATTATAAGTTGTTCTTCCAGACTCGAACTCAAGACCACCAAAAAGAAGCGGAATCAACATGCGACTCTATCCATCAAGCCACTCATCCCTTGTACATCGTAGCAATCTTAGATTCTTAACACCATAAATAAAGTTTCGGATGTAAACTAAATCTGGATCGAAATGCACAATGCTTAGCATACGGATGATATCTGCGCATGTGCAAGACATCGACCCTTAAATTTGTGATTAAATTTAAAGATATTTTCATATTAAATTTTATTTTAGGAAGTATGAAAATGGATGGAATTTGTATTAAATATAGAATAAGCACGGAGAAAAGTTATAAATAAAAATATATAAGAAAATGAATATAAAAATTATAAGTTCTGCTTCCAGACTCAAACACGAGACCACCAAAAAGAAAAGCAAACAAAGATGCCACTCTATCCACCATTCCACGCATCCCTCGTACAACGTAGCAATCTTAGATTCTTAACACCATAAATAAATTTTCGGACGCGAAGGAAATCTGGATCGAAATGCGCAATGCTAAGCATACGGATGGTAACTGCGCATGTGCAAGGCATCAAACCTTAAAATTTCTGTTAAATTTAAAGATTTTTTTCTTATTAAATTTTATTTTAGGAAGTATGAAAATGGATGGAATTTGTATTAAATATAGAATAAGCACGGAGAAAAGTTATAAATAAAAATATATAAGAAAATGAATATAAAAATTATAAGTTCTTCTTCCAGACTCGAACTCAAGACCACCAAAAAGAAGCGCAATCAACATGCGACTCTATCCATCAAGCCACTCATCCCTTGTACATCGTAGCAATCTTAGATTCTTAACACCATAAATAAAGTTTCGGATGTAAACTAAATCTGGATCGAAATGCACAATGCTTAGCATACGAATGATATCTGCGCATGTGTTAGACATCGACCCTTAAATTTGTGATTAAATTTAAAGATATTTTCACATTAAATTTTATTTTAGGAAGTATGAAAATGGATGGAATTTGTATTAAATATAGAATAAGCACGGAGAAAAGTTATAAATAAAAATATATAAGAAAATGAATATAAAAATTATAAGTTCTTCTTCCAGACTCGAACTCAAGACCACCAAAAAGAAGCGCAATCAACATGCGACTCTATCCATCAAGCCACTCATCCCTTGTACATCGAAGCAATCTTAGATTCTTAACACCATAAATAAAGTTTCGGATGTAAAGGAAATCTGGATCGAAATGCACAATGCTAAGCATACGGATGATATCTCCGCATGTGCAAGACGTCGACCCTTAAATTTGTGATTAAATTTAAAGATATTTTCATATTAAATTTTATTTTAGTAAGTATGAAACTGGATGGAATTTGTATTAAATATAGAATAAGCACGGAGAAAAGTTATAAATAAAAATATATAAGAAAATGAATATAAAAATTATAAGTTCTGCTTCCAGACTCGAACACGAGACCACCAAAAAGATAAGCAAACAAACATGCGACTCTATCCACCATTCCACGCATCCCTCGTACAACGTAACAATCTTAGATTCTTAACACCATAAATAATGTTTCGGACGCGAAGGAAATCTGGATCGAAATGCACAATGCTAAGCATACGGATGGTATCTGCGCATGTGCAAGGCATCGAACCTTAAAATTTCTATTAAATTTAAAGATATTTTCACATTAAATTTTATTTTAGGAAGTATGAAAATGGATGGAATTTGTATTAAATATAGAATAAGCACGGAGAAAAGTTATAAATAAAAATATATACGAAAATGAATATAAAAATTATAAGTTCTGCTTCCAGACTCGAACACGAGACCACCAAAAAGAAGAGCAAACAAACATGCGACTCTATCCACCATTCCACGCATCCCTCGTACAACGTAGCAATCTTAGATTCTTAACACCATAAAAAATGTTTCGGACGCGAAGGAAATCTGGATCGAAATGCACAATGCTAAGCATACGGATGGTATCTGCGCATGTGCAAGACATCGAACCTTAAAATGTATATTAAATTTATAGATATTTTCACATTAAATTTTATTTTAGGAAGTATGGAAAGGGATGGATTTTGTAGTAAATATAGTATAAGCACGGATAAAAGTTATATATAAAAATTAATGAATGAAAAAAATTATTCGTTTTGCTTCCAGGCTCGAACTCAAGACCACCAAAAAGAAGCGCAATCAACATGCGACTCTATCCATCAAGCCACTCATCCCTTGTACATCGTAGCAATCTTAGATTCTTAACACCATAAATAAAGTTTCGGATGTAAACTAAATCTGGATCGAAATGCACAATGCTTAGCATACGGATGATATCTGCGCATGTACAAGACATCGACCCTTAAATTTGTGATTAAGTTTAAAGATATTTTTATATTAAATTTTATTTTAGGAAGTATGAAAATGGATGGAATTTGTATTAAATATAGAATAAGCACGGAGAAAAGTTATAAATAAAAATATATAAGAAAATGAATATAAAAATTATAAGTTCTACTTCCAGACTCAAACACGAGACCACCAAAAAGAAAAGCAAATAAAGATGCCACTCTATCCACCATTCCACGCATCCCTCGTACAACGTAGCAATCTTAGATTCTTAACACCATAAATAAATTTTCGGACGCGAAGGAAATCTGGATCGAAATGCGCAATGCTAAGCATACGGATGGTAACTGCGCATGTGCAAGACATCGAACCTTAAAATTTCTGTTAAATTTAAAGATTTTTTCATATTAAATTTTATTTTAGGAAGTATGAAAATGGATGGAATTTGTATTAAATATAGAATAAGCACGGAGAAAAGTTATAAATAAAAATATATACGAAAATGAATAGAAAAATTATAAGTTCTTCTTCCAGACTCGAACTCAAGACCACCAAAAAGAAGCGCAAACAACATGCGACTCTATCCATCAAGCCACTCATCCCTTGTACATCGTAGCAATCTTAGATTCTTAACACCATAAATAAAGTTTCGTATGTAAACTAAATCTGGATCGAAATGCACAATGCTAAGCATACGGATGGTATCTGCGCATGTGCAAGACATCGACCCTTAAAATTGTGATAAAAGTTAAAGATATTTTCATATTAAATTTTATTTTAGGAAGTATGGAAAGGGATGGATTTTGTAGTAAATATAGTATAAGCACGGATAAAAGTTATATATAAAAATTAATGAATGAAAAAAATTATTCGTTTTGCTTCCAGGCTCGAACTCAAGACCACCAAAAAGAAGCGCAATCAACATGCGACTCTATCCATCAAGCCACTCATCCCTTGTACATCGAAGCAATCTTAGATTCTTAACACCATAAATAAAGTTTCGGATGTAAAGGAAATCTGGATCGAAATGCACAATGCTAAGCATACGGATGATATCTCCGCATGTGCAAGACTTCGACCCTTAAATTTGTGATTAAATTTAAAGATATTTTCATATTAAATTTTATTTTAGTAAGTATGAAACTGGATGGAATTTGTATTAAATATAGAATAAGCACGGAGAAAAGTTATAAATAAAAATATATAAGAAAATGAATATAAAAATTATAAGTTCTGCTTCCAGACTCGAACACGAGACCACCAAAAAGATGAGCAAACAAACATGCGACTCTATCCACCATTCCACGCATCCCTCGTACAACGTAACAATCTTAGATTCTTAACACCATAAATAATGTTTCGGACGCGAAGGAAATCTGGATCGAAATGCACAATGCTAAGCATACGGATGGTATCTGCGCATGTGCAAGGCATCGAACCTTAAAATTTCTATTAAATTTAAAGATATTTTCACATTAAATTTTATTTTAGGAAGTATGAAAATGGATGGAATTTGTATTAAATATAGAATAAGCACGGAGAAAAGTTATAAATAAAAATATATACGAAAATGAATATAAAAATTATAAGTTCTGCTTCCAGACTCGAACACGAGACCACCAAAAAGAAGAGCAAACAAACATGCGACTCTATCCACCATTCCACGCATCCCTCGTACAACGTAGCAATCTTAGATTCTTAACACCATAAAAAATGTTTCGGACGCGAAGGAAATCTGGATCGAAATGCACAATGCTAAGCATACGGATGGTATCTGCGCATGTGCAAGACATCGAACCTTAAAATGTATATTAAATTTATAGATATTTTCACATTAAATTTTATTTTAGGAAGTATGGAAAGGGATGGATTTTGTAGTAAATATAGTATAAGCACGGATAAAAGTTATATATAAAAATTAATGAATGAAAAAAATTATTCGTTTTGCTTCCAGGCTCGAACTCAAGACCACCAAAAAGAAGCGCAATCAACATGCGACTCTATCCATCAAGCCACTCATCCCTTGTACATCGTAGCAATCTTAGATTCTTAACACCATAAATAAAGTTTCGGATGTAAACTAAATCTGGATCGAAATGCACAATGCTTAGCATACGGATGATATCTGCGCATGTACAAGACATCGACCCTTAAATTTGTGATTAAGTTTAAAGATATTTTTATATTAAATTTTATTTTAGGAAGTATGAAAATGGATGGAATTTGTATTAAATATAGAATAAGCACGGAGAAAAGTTATAAATAAAAATATATAAGAAAATGAATATAAAAATTATAAGTTCTACTTCCAGACTCAAACACGAGACCACCAAAAAGAAAAGCAAATAAAGATGCCACTCTATCCACCATTCCACGCATCCCTCGTACAACGTAGCAATCTTAGATTCTTAACACCATAAATAAATTTTCGGACGCGAAGGAAATCTGGATCGAAATGCGCAATGCTAAGCATACGGATGGTAACTGCGCATGTGCAAGACATCGAACCTTAAAATTTCTGTTAAATGTAAAGATTTTTTCATATTAAATTTTATTTTAGGAAGTATGAAAATGGATGGAATTTGTATTAAATATAGAATAAGCACGGAGAAAAGTTATAAATAAAAATATATACGAAAATGAATAGAAAAATTATAAGTTCTTCTTCCAGACTCGAACTCAAGACCACCAAAAAGAAGCGCAAACAACATGCGACTCTATCCATCAAGCCACTCATCCCTTGTACATCGTAGCAATCTTAGATTCTTAACACCATAAATAAAGTTTCGGATGTAAACTAAATCTGGATCGAAATGCACAATGCTTAGCATATGGATGATATCTGCGCATGTGCAAGACATCGACCCTTAAATTTGTGATTAAATTTAAAGATATTTTCATATTAAATTTTATTTTAGGAAGTATGAAAATGGATGGAATTTATATTAAATATAGAATAAGCACGGATAAAAGTTATAAATAAAAATATATAAGAAAATGAATATAAAAATTATAAGTTCTGCCTCCAGACTCGAACACGAGACCACCAAAAGGAAGAGCAAACAAACATGCGACTCTATCCACCATTCCACGCATCCCTCGTACAACGTAGCAATCTTAGATTCTTAACACCATAAATAAATTTTCGGACGCGAAGGAAATCTGGATCGAAATGCACAATGCTAAGCATACGGATGGTATCTGCGCATGTGCAAGGCATCGAACCTTAAAATTTCTATTAAATTTAAAGATATTTTCATATTAAATTTTATTTTAGGAAGTATGAAAATGGATGGAATTTGTATTAAATATAGAATAAGCACGGCGAAAAGTTATAAATAAAAATATATACGAAAATGAATATAAAAATTATAAGTTCTGCTTCCAGACTCGAACTCAAGACCACCAAAAAGAAGCGCAATCAACATGCGACTCTATCCATCAAGCCACTCATCCCTCGTACATCGTAGCAATCTTAGATTCTTAACACCATAAATAAAGTTTCGGATGTAAACTAAATCTGGATCGAAATGCACAATGCTTAGCATACGGATGATATCGGCGCATGTGCAAGACATCGACCCTTAAATTTGTGATTAAATTTAAAGATATTTTCATATTAAATTTTATTTTAGGAAGTATGAAAATGGATGGAATTTGTATTAAATATAGAATAAGCACGGAGAAAAGTTATTAATAAAAATATATAAGAAAATGAATATAAAAATTATAAGTTCTGCTTCCAGACTCGAACTCAAGACCACCAAAAAGAATCGCAATCAACATGCGACTCTATCCATCAAGCCACTCATCCCTTGTACATCGTAGCAATCTTAGATTCTTAACACCATAAATAAAGTTTCGGATGTAAACTAAATCAGGATCGAAATGCACAATGCTAAGCGTACGGATGATATCTGCGCATGTGCAAGACATCGACCCTTAAATTTGTGACTAAATTTAAAGATATTTTCATATTAAATTTTATTTTAGGAAGTATGAAAATATATGGAATTTGTATTAAATATAGAATAAGCACGGAGAAAAGTTATAAATAAAAATATATACGAAAATGAATATAAAAATTATAAGTTCTGCTTCCAGACTCGAACACGAGACCACCAAAAAGAAGAGCAAACAAACATGCGACTCTATCCACCATTCCACGCATCCCTCGTACAACGTAGCAATCTTAGATTCTTAACACCATAAATAAATTTTCGGACGCGAAGGAAATCTGGATCGAAATGCACAATGCTAAGCATACGGATGGTATCTGCGCATGTGCAAGGCATCGACCCTTAAAATTTCTATTAAATTTAAAGATATTTTCATATTAAATTTTATTTTAGGAAGTATGAAAATGGATGGAATTTGTATTAAATATAGAATAAGCACGGAGAAAAGTTATAAATAAAAATATATAAGAAAATGAATATAAAAATTATAAGTTCTGCTTCCAGACTCAAACACGAGACCACCAAAAAGAAAAGCAAACAAAGATGCGAATCTATCCACCATTCCACGCATCCCTCGTAGAAAGTAGCAATCTTAGATTCTTAACACCATAAATAAATTTTCGGACGCGAAGGAAATCTGGATCGAAATGCACAATGCTAAGCATACGGATGGTAACTGCGCATGTGCAAGGCATCGAACCTTAAAATTTCTATTAAATTTAAAGATATTTTCATATTAAATTTTATTTTAGGAAGTATGAAAATGGATGGAATTTGTATTAAATATAGAATAAGCACGGCGAAAAGTTATAAATAAAAATATATACGAAAATGAATATAAAAATTATAAGTTCTGCTTCCAGACTCGAACTCAAGACCACCAAAAAGAAGCGCAATCAACATGCGACTCTATCCATCAAGCCACTCATCCCTTGTACATCGTAGCAATCTTAGATTCTTAACACCATAAATAAAGTTTCGGATGTAAACTAAATCTGGATCGAAATGCACAATGCTTAGCATACGGATGATATCTGCGCATGTGCAAGACATCGACCCTTAAATTTGTGATTAAATTTAAAGATATTTTCATATTAAATTTTATTTTAGGAAGTATGAAAATGGATGGAATTTGTATTAAATATAGAATAAGCACGGAGAAAAGTTATTAATAAAAATATATAAGAAAATGAATATAAAAATTATAAGTTCTGCTTCCAGACTCGAACTCAAGACCACCAAAAAGAATCGCAATCAACATGCGACTCTATCCATCAAGCCACTCATCCCTTGTACATCGTAGCAATCTTAGATTCTTAACACCATAAATAAAGTTTCGGATGTAAAGGAAATCTGGATCGAAATGCACAATGCTAAGCATACGGATGATATCTGCGCATGTGCAAGACATCGACCCTTAAATTTGTGATTAAATTTAAAGATATTTTCATATTAAATTTTATTTTAGTAAGTATGAAACTGGATGGAATTTGTATTAAATATAGAATAAGCACGGAGAAAAGTTATAAATAAAAATATATAAGAAAATGAATATAAAAATTATAAGTTCTGCTTCCAGACTCGAACACGAGACCACCAAAAAGATAAGCAAACAAACATGCGACTCTATCCACCATTCCACGCATCCCTCGTACAACGTAACAATCTTAGATTCTTAACACCATAAATAAAGTTTCGGACGCGAAGGAAATCTGGATCGAAATGCACAATGCTAAGCATACGGATGGTATCTGCGCATGTGCAAGGCATCGAACCTTAAAATTTCTATTAAATTTAAAGATATTTTCACATTAAATTTTATTTTAGGAAGTATGAAAATGGATGGAATTTGTATTAAATATAGAATAAGCACGGAGAAAAGTTATAAATAAAAATATATACGAAAATGAATATAAAAATTATAAGTTCTGCTTCCAGACTCGAACACGAGACCACCAAAAAGAAGAGCAAACAAACATGCGACTCTATCCACCATTCCACGCATCCCTCGTACAACGTAGCAATCTTAGATTCTTAACACCATAAAAAATGTTTCGGACGCGAAGGAAATCTGGATCGAAATGCACAATGCTAAGCATACGGATGGTATCTGCGCATGTGCAAGGCATCGAACCTTAAAATTTATAATAAATTTAAAGATATTTTCACATTAAATTTTATTTTAGGAAGTATGGAAAGGGATGGATTTTGTAGTAAATATAGTATAAGCACGGATAAAAGTTATATATAAAAATTAATGAATGAAAAAAATTATTCGTTTTGCTTCCAGGCTCGAACTCAAGACCACCAAAAAGAAGCGCAATCAACATGCGACTCTATCCATCAAGCCACTCATCCCTTGTACATCGTAGCAATCTTAGATTCTTAACACCATAAATAAAGTTTCGGATGTAAACTAAATCTGGATCGAAATGCACAATGCTTAGCATACGGATGATATCTGCGCATGTACAAGACATCGACCCTTAAATTTGTGATTAAGTTTAAAGATATTTTTATATTAAATTTTATTTTAGGAAGTATGAAAATGGATGGAATTTGTATTAAATATAGAATAAGCACGGAGAAAAGTTATAAATAAAAATATATAAGAAAATGAATATAAAAATTATAAGTTCTACTTCCAGACTCAAACACGAGACCACCAAAAAGAAAAGCAAATAAAGATGCCACTCTATCCACCATTCCACGCATCCCTCGTACAACGTAGCAATCTTAGATTCTTAACACCATAAATAAATTTTCGGACGCGAAGGAAATCTGGATCGAAATGCGCAATGCTAAGCATACGGATGGTAACTGCGCATGTGCAAGACATCGAACCTTAAAATTTCTGTTAAATTTAAAGATTTTTTCATATTAAATTTTATTTTAGGAAGTATGAAAATGGATGGAATTTGTATTAAATATAGAATAAGCACGGAGAAAAGTTATAAATAAAAATATATACGAAAATGAATAGAAAAATTATAAGTTCTTCTTCCAGACTCGAACTCAAGACCACCAAAAAGAAGCGCAAACAACATGCGACTCTATCCATCAAGCCACTCATCCCTTGTACATCGTAGCAATCTTAGATTCTTAACACCATAAATAAAGTTTCGTATGTAAACTAAATCTGGATCGAAATGCACAATGCTAAGCATACGGATGGTATCTGCGCATGTGCAAGACATCGACCCTTAAAATTGTGATAAAAGTTAAAGATATTTTCATATTAAATTTTATTTTAGGAAGTATGGAAAGGGATGGATTTTGTAGTAAATATAGTATAAGCACGGATAAAAGTTATATATAAAAATTAATGAATGAAAAAAATTATTCGTTTTGCTTCCAGGCTCGAACTCAAGACCACCAAAAAGAAGCGCAATCAACATGCCACTCTATCATTCAAGCCACTCATCCCTTGTACATGGAAGCAATCTTAGATTCTTAACACCATAAATAAAGTTTCGGATGTAAAGGAAATCTGGATCGAAATGCACAATGCTAAGCATACGGATGATATCTGCGCATGTGCAAGACGTCGACCCTTAAATTTGTGATTAAATTTAAAGATATTTTCATATTAAATTTTATTTTAGTAAGTATGAAACTGGATGGAATTTGTATTAAATATAGAATAAGCACGGAGAAAAGTTATAAATAAAAATATATAAGAAAATGAATATAAAAATTATAAGTTCTGCTTCCAGACTCGAACACGAGACCACCAAAAAGAAGAGCAAACAAACATGCGACTCTATCCACCATTCCACGCATCCCTCGTACAACGTACCAATCTTAGATTCTTAACACCATAAATAAATTTTCGGACGCGAAGGAAATCTGGATCGAAATGCACAATACTAAGCATACGGATGGTATCTGCGCATGTGCAAGGCTTCGAACCTTAAAATTTCTATTAAATTTAAAGATATTTTCATATTAAATTTTATTTTAGGAAGTATGAAAATGGATGGAATTTGTATTAAATATAGAATAAGCACGGAGAAAAGTTATAAATAAAAATATATACGAAAATGAATATAAAAATTATAAGTTCTGCTTCCAGACTCGAACACGAGACCGCCAGAAAGAAGAGCAAACAAACATGCGACTCTATCCACCATTCCACGCATCCCTCGTACAACGTAGCAATCTTAGATTCTTAACACCATAAAAAATGTTTCGGACGCGAAGGAAATCTGGATCGAAATGCACAATGCTAAGCATACGGATGGTATCTGCGCATGTGCAAGGCATCGAACCTTAAAATTTATATTAAATTTAAAGATATTTTCACATTAAATTTTATTTTAGGAAGTATGGAAAGGGAGGGATTTTGTAGTAAATATAGTATAAGCACGGATAAAAGTTATATATAAAAATATATAAAATTAATGAATGAAAAAAATTATTCGTTTTGCTTCCAGGCTCGAACTCAAGACCACCAAAAAGAAGCGCAATCAACATGCCACTCTATCAATCAAGCCACTCATCCCTTGTACATCGTAGCAGTCTTAGATTCTTAACACCATAAATAAATTTTCGGACGCGAAGGAAATCTGGATCGAAATGCACAATGCTAAGCATACGGATGGTATCTGCGCATGTGCAAGGCATCGAACCTTAAAATTTATATTAAATTTAAAGATATTTTCACATTAAATTTTATTTTAGGAAGTATGGAAAGGGAGGGATTTTGTAGTAAATATAGTATAAGCACGGAGAAAAGTTATAAATAAAAATATATAAGAAAATGAATATAAAAATTATAAGTTCTGCTTCCAGACTCGAACACGAGACCACCAAAAAGAAGAGCAAACAAACATGCGACTCTATCCACCATTCCACGCATCCCTCGTACAACGTAGCAATCTTAGATTCTTAACACCATAAATAAATTTTCGGACGCGAAGGAAATCTGGATCGAAATGCACAATGCTAAGCATACGGATGGTATCTGCGCATGTGCAAGGCATCGAACCTTAAAATTTCTATTAAATTTAAAGATATTTTCATATTAAATTTTATTTTAGGAAGTATGAAAATGGATGGAATTTGTATTAAATATAGAATAAGCACGGAGAAAAGTTATAAATAAAAATATATACGAAAATGAATATAAAAATTATAAGTTCTGCTTCCAGACTCGAACTCAAGACCACCAAAAAGAAGCGCAATCAACATGCGACTCTATCCATCAAGCCACTCATCCCTTGTACATCGTAGCAATCTTAGATTCTTAACACCATAAATAAATTTTCGGATGTAAACTAAATCTGGATCGAAATGCACAATGCTTAGCATACGGATGATATCTGCGCATGTGCAAGACATCGACCCTTAAATTTGTGATTAAATTTAAAGATATTTTCATATTAAATTTTATTTTAGGAAGTATGAAAATGGATGGAATTTGTATTAAATATAGAATAAGCACGGAGAAAAGTTATAAATAAAAATATATAAGAAAATGAATATAAAAATTATAAGTTCTGCTTCCAGACTCAAACACGAGACCACCAAAAAGAAAAGCAAACAAAGATGCGAATCTATCCACCATTCCACGCATCCCTCGTAGAAAGTAGCAATCTTAGATTCTTAACACCATAAATAAATTTTCGGACGCGAAGGAAATCTGGATCGAAATGCACAATGCTAAGCATACGGATGGTAACTGCGCATGTGCAAGGCATCGAACCTTAAAATTTCTATTAAATTTAAAGATATTTTCATATTAAATTTTATTTTAGGAAGTATGAAAATGGATGGAATTTGTATTAAATATAGAATAAGCACGGCGAAAAGTTATAAATAAAAATATATACGAAAATGAATATAAAAATTATAAGTTCTGCTTCCAGACTCGAACTCAAGACCACCAAAAAGAAGCGCAATCAACATGCGACTCTATCCATCAAGCCACTCATCCCTTGTACATCGTAGCAATCTTAGATTCTTAACACCATAAATAAAGTTTCGGATGTAAACTAAATCTGGATCGAAATGCACAATGCTTAGCATACGGATGATATCGGCGCATGTGCAAGACATCGACCCTTAAATTTGTGATTAAATTTAAAGATATTTTCATATTAAATTTTATTTTAGGAAGTATGAAAATGGATGGAATTTGTATTAAATATAGAATAAGCACGGAGAAAAGTTATTAATAAAAATATATAAGAAAATGAATATAAAAATTATAAGTTCTGCTTCCAGACTCGAACTCAAGACCACCAAAAAGAATCGCAATCAACATGCGACTCTATCCATCAAGCCACTCATCCCTTGTACATCGTAGCAATCTTAGATTCTTAACACCATAAATAAAGTTTCGGATGTAAACTAAATCAGGATCGAAATGCACAATGCTAAGCGTACGGATGATATCTGCGCATGTGCAAGACATCGACCCTTAAATTTGTGACTAAATTTAAAGATATTTTCATATTAAATTTTATTTTAGGAAGTATGAAAATATATGGAATTTGTATTAAATATAGAATAAGCACGGAGAAAAGTTATAAATAAAAATATATACGAAAATGAATATAAAAATTATAAGTTCTGCTTCCAGACTCGAACACGAGACCACCAAAAAGAAGAGCAAACAAACATGCGACTCTATCCACCATTCCACGCATCCCTCGTACAACGTAGCAATCTTAGATTCTTAACACCATAAATAAATTTTCGGACGCGAAGGAAATCTGGATCGAAATGCACAATGCTAAGCATACGGATGGTATCTGCGCATGTGCAAGGCATCGACCCTTAAAATTTCTATTAAATTTAAAGATATTTTCATATTAAATTTTATTTTAGGAAGTATGAAAATGGATGGAATTTGTATTAAATATAGAATAAGCACGGAGAAAAGTTATAAATAAAAATATATAAGAAAATGAATATAAAAATTATAAGTTCTGCTTCCAGACTCAAACACGAGACCACCAAAAAGAAAAGCAAACAAAGATGCGAATCTATCCACCATTCCACGCATCCCTCGTAGAAAGTAGCAATCTTAGATTCTTAACACCATAAATAAATTTTCGGACGCGAAGGAAATCTGGATCGAAATGCACAATGCTAAGCATACGGATGGTAACTGCGCATGTGCAAGGCATCGAACCTTAAAATTTCTATTAAATTTAAAGATATTTTCATATTAAATTTTATTTTAGGAAGTATGAAAATGGATGGAATTTGTATTAAATATAGAATAAGCACGGCGAAAAGTTATAAATAAAAATATATACGAAAATGAATATAAAAATTATAAGTTCTGCTTCCAGACTCGAACTCAAGACCACCAAAAAGAAGCGCAATCAACATGCGACTCTATCCATCAAGCCACTCATCCCTTGTACATCGTAGCAATCTTAGATTCTTAACACCATAAATAAAGTTTCGGATGTAAACTAAATCTGGATCGAAATGCACAATGCTTAGCATACGGATGATATCTGCGCATGTGCAAGACATCGACCCTTAAATTTGTGATTAAATTTAAAGATATTTTCATATTAAATTTTATTTTAGGAAGTATGAAAATGGATGGAATTTGTATTAAATATAGAATAAGCACGGAGAAAAGTTATTAATAAAAATATATAAGAAAATGAATATAAAAATTATAAGTTCTGCTTCCAGACTCGAACTCAAGACCACCAAAAAGAATCGCAATCAACATGCGACTCTATCCATCAAGCCACTCATCCCTTGTACATCGTAGCAATCTTAGATTCTTAACACCATAAATAAAGTTTCGGATGTAAACTAAATCTGGATCGAAATGCACAATGCTAAGCATACGGATGATATCTGCGCATGTGCAAGACATCGACCCTTAAATTTGTGACTAAATTTAAAGATATTTTCATATTAAATTTTATTTTAGGAAGTATGAAAATATATGGAATTTGTATTAAATATAGAATAAGCACGGAGAAAAGTTATAAATAAAAATATATACGAAAATGAATATAAAAATTATAAGTTCTGCTTCCAGACTCGAACTCAAGACCACCAAAAAGAAGCGCAAACAAACATGCGACTCTATCCACCATTCCACGCATCCCTCGTACAACGTACCAATCTTAGATTCTTAACACCATAAATAAAGTTTCGGACGCGAAGGAAATCTGGATCGAAATGCACAATGCTAAGCATACGGATGGTATCTGCGCATGTGCAAGGCATCGAACCTTAAAATTTCTATTAAATTTAAAGATATTTTCACATTAATTTTTATTTTAGGAAGTATGAAAATGGATGGAATTTGTATTAAATATAGAATAAGCATGGAGAAAAGTTATAAATAAAAATATATACGAAAATGAATATAAAAATTATAAGTTCTGCTTCCAGACTCGAACACGAGACCACCAAAAAGAAGAGCAAACAAACATGCGACTCTATCCACCATTCCACGCATCCCTCGCACAACGTAGCAATCTTAGATTCTTAACACCATAAAAAATGTTTCGGACGCGAAGGAAATCTGGATCGAAATGCACAATGCTAAGCATACGGATGGTATCTGCGCATGTGCAAGGCATCGAACCTTAAAATTTATAATAAATTTAAAGATATTTTCACATTAAATTTTATTTTAGGAAGTATGGAAAGGGAGGGATTTTGTAGTAAATATAGTATAAGCACGGATAAAAGTTATATATAAAAATATATAAAATTAATGAATGAAAAAAATTATTCGTTTTGCTTCCAGGCTCGAACTCAAGACCACCAAAAAGAAGCGCAATCAACATGCCACTCTATCAATCAAGCCACTCATCCCTTGCACATCGTAGCAATCTTAGATTCTTAACACGATAAATAAAGTTTCGGATGTAAAGGAAATCTGGATCGAAATGCACAATGCTAAGCATACGGATGATATCTAAGCATGTGCAAGACGTCGACCCTTAAATTTGTGATTAAATTTAAAGATATTTTCATATTAAATTTTATTTTAGGAAGTATGAAACTGGATGGAATTTGTATTAAATATAGAATAAGCACGGAGAAAAGTTATAAATAAAAATATATAAGAAAATGAATATAAAAATTATAAGTTCTGCTTCCAGACTCAAACACGAGACCACCAAAAAGAAAAGCAAACAAAGATGCGACTCTATCCACCATTCCACGCATCCCTCGTAGAGCGTAGCAATCTTAGATTCTTAACACCATAAATAAATTTTCGGACGCGAAGGAAATCTGGATCGAAATGCACAATGCTAAGCATACGGATGGTAACTGCGCATGTGCAAGGCATCGAACCTTAAAATTTCTATTAAATTTAAAGATATTTTCATATTAAATTTTATTTTAGGAAGTATGAAAATGGATGGAATTTGTATTAAATATAGAATAAGCACGGCGAAAAGTTATAAATAAAAATATATACGAAAATGAATATAAAAATTATAAGTTCTGCTTCCAGACTCGAACTCAAGACCACCAAAAAGAAGCGCAATCAACATGCGACTCTATCCATCAAGCCACTCATCCCTTGTACATCGTAGCAATCTTAGATTCTTAACACCATAAATAAAGTTTCGGATGTAAACTAAATCTGGATCGAAATGCGCAATGCTTAGCATACGGATGATATCTGCGCATGTGCAAGACATCGACCCTTAAATTTGTGATTAAATTTAAAGATATTTTCATATTAAATTTTATTTTAGGAAGTATGAAAATGGATGGAATTTGTATTAAATATAGAATAAGCACGGAGAAAAGTTATTAATAAAAATATATAAGAAAATGAATATAAAAATTATAAGTTCTGCTTCCAGACTCGAACTCAAGACCACCAAAAAGAATCGCAATCAACATGCGACTCTATCCATCAAGCCACTCATCCCTTGTACATCGTAGCAATCTTAGATTCTTAACACCATAAATAAAGTTTCGGATGTAAACTAAATCTGGATCGAAATGCACAATGCTAAGCATACGGATGATATCTGCGCATGTGCAAGACATCGACCCTTAAATTTGTGACTAAATTTAAAGATATTTTCATATTAAATTTTATTTTAGGAAGTATGAAAATATATGGAATTTGTATTAAATATAGAATAAGCACGGAGAAAAGTTATAAATAAAAATATATACGAAAATGAATATAAAAATTATAAGTTCTGCTTCCAGACTCGAACTCAAGACCACCAAAAAGAAGCGCAAACAAACATGCGACTCTAACCACCATTCCACGCATCCCTCGTACAACGTACCAATCTTAGATTCTTAACACCATAAATAAAGTTTCGGACGCGAAGGAAATCTGGATCGAAATGCACAATGCTAAGCATACGGATGGTATCTGCGCATGTGCAAGGCATCGAACTTTAAAATTTCTATTAAATTTAAAGATATTTTCACATTAAATTTTATTTTAGGAAGTATGAAAATGGATGGAATTTGTATTAAATATAGAATAAGCATGGAGAAAAGTTATAAATAAAAATATATACGAAAATGAATATAAAAATTATAAGTTCTGCTTCCAGACTCGAACACGAGACCACCAAAAAGAAGAGCAAACAAACATGCGACTCTATCCACCATTCCACGCATCCCTCGTACAACGTAGCAATCTTAGATTCTTAACACCATAAAAAATGTTTCGGACGCGAAGGAAATCTGGATCGAAATGCACAATGCTAAGCATACGGATGGTATCTGCGCATGTGCAAGGCATCGAACCTTAAAATTTATATTAAATTTAAAGATATTTTCACATTAAATTTTATTTTAGGAAGAATGGAAAGGGAGGGATTTTGTAGTAAATATAGTATAAGCACGGATAAAAGTTATATATAAAAATATATAAAATTAATGAATGAAAAAAATTATTCGTTTTGCTTCCAGGCTCGAACTCAAGACCACCAAAAAGAACCGCAATCAGCATGCCACTCTATCAATCAAGCCACTCATCCCTTTTACATCGTAGCAATTTTAGATTCTTAACACGATAAATAAAGTTTCGGATGTAAAGGAAATCTGGATCGAAATGCACAATGCTAAGCATACGGATGATATCTGCGCATGTGCAAGACGTCGACCCTTAAATTTGTGATTAAATTTAAAGATATATTCATATTAAATTTTATTTTAGGAAGTATGAAACTGGATGGAATTTGTATTAAATATAGAATAAGCACGGAGAAAAGTTATAAATAAAAATATATAAGAAAATGAATATAAAAATTATAAGTTCTGCTTCCAGACTCGAACACGAGACCACCAAAAAGAAGAGCAAACAAACATGCGACTCTATCCACCATTCCACGCATCCCTCGTACAACGTAGCAATCTTAGATTCTTAACACCATAAATAAAGTTTCGGACGCGAAGGAAATCTGGATCGAAATGCACAATGCTAAGCATACGGATGGTATCTGCGCATGTGCAAGGCATCGAACCATAAAATTTCTATTAAATTTAAAGATATTTTCACATTAAATTTTATTTTAGGAAGTATGAAAATGGATGGAATTTGTAATAAATATAGAATAAGCACGGAGAAAAGTTATAAATAAAAATATATACGAAAATGAATATAAAAATTATAAGTTCTGCTTCCAGACTCGAACACGAGACCACCAAAAAGAAGAGCAAACAAACATGCGACTCTATCCACCAATCCACGCATCCCTCGTACAACGTAGCAATCTTAGATTCTTAACACCATAAAAAATGTTTCGGACGCAAAGGAAATCTGGATCGAAATGCACAATGCTAAGCATACGGATGGTATGTGCGCATGTGCAAGGCATCGAACCTTAAAATTTATATTAAATTTAAAGATATTTTCTTATTAAATTTTATTTTAGGAAGTATGAAAATGGATGGATTTTGTAGTAAATATAGTATAAGCACGGATAAAAGTTATATATAAAAAATAATGAATGAAAAAAATTATAAGTTCTGCTTCCAGACTCGAACACGAGACCACCAAAGAGAAGAGCTAACAAACATGCGACTCTATCCACCATTCCACGCATCCCTCGGACAACGTAGCAATCTTAGATTCTTAACACCATAAATTAAGTTTCGGACGCGAAGGAAATCTGGATCGAAATGCACAATGCTAAGCATACGGATGGTATCTGCGCATGTGCAAGGCATCGAACCTTAAAATTTCTATTAAATTTAAAGATATTTTCACATTAAATTTTATTTTAGGAAGTATGAAAATGGATGGAATTTGTATTAAATATAGAATAAGCACGGAGAAAAGTTATAAATAAAAATATATACGAAAATGAATATAAAAATTATAAGTTCTGCTTCCAGACTCGAACTCAAGACCACCAAAAAGAAGAGCAATCAACATGCGACTCTATCCATCAAGCCACTCATCCCTCGTACAACGTAGCAATCTTAGATTCTTAACACCATAAATAAAGTTTCGGACGCGAAGGAAATCTGGATCGAAATGCACAATGCTAAGCATACGGATGGTATCTGCGCATGTGCAAGGCATCGAACCTTTAAATTTCTATTAAATTTAAAGATATTTTCACATTAATTTTTATTTTAGGAAGTATGAAAATGGATGGAATTTGTAATAAATATAGAATAAGCACTTAGAAAAGTTATAAATAAAAATATATACGAAAATGAATATAAAAATTATAAGTTCTGCTTCCAGACTCGAACACGAGACCACCAAAAAGAAGCGCAATCAACATGCGACTCTATCCATCAAGCCACTCATCCCTTGTACATCGTAGCAATCTTAGATTCTTAACACCATAAATAAAGTTTCGGATGTAAACTAAATCTGGATCGAAATGCACAATGCTTAGCATACGGATGATATCTGCGCATGTGCAAGACATCGACCCTTAAATTTGTGATTAAATTTAAAGATATTTTCATATTAAATTTTATTTTAGGAAGTATGAAAATGGATGGAATTTGTATTAAATATAGAATAAGCACGGAGAAAAGTTATTAATAAAAATATATAAGAAAATGAATATAAAAATTATAAGTTCTGCTTCCAGACTCGAACTCAAGACCACCAAAAAGAATCGCAATCAACATGCGACTCTATCCATCAAGCCACTCATCCCTTGTACATCGTAGCAATCTTAGATTCTTAACACCATAAATAAAGTTTCGGATGTAAACTAAATCTGGATCGAAATGCACAATGCTAAGCATACGGATGATATCTGCGCATGTGCAAGACATCGACCCTTAAATTTGTGACTAAATTTAAAGATATTTTCATATTAAATTTTATTTTAGGAAGTATGAAAATATATGGAATTTGTATTAAATATAGAATAAGCACGGAGAAAAGTTATAAATAAAAATATATACGAAAATGAATATAAAAATTATAAGTTCTGCTTCCAGACTCGAACACAAGACCACCAAAAAGAAAAGCAAACAAACATGCCACTCTATCAATCAAGCCACTCATCCCTTGTACATCGTAGCAATCTTAGATTCTTAACACCATAAATAAAGTTTCGGATGTAAAGGCAATCTGGATCGAAATGCACAATGCTAAGCATACGGATGATATCTGCGCATGTGCAAGACATCGACCCTTAAATTTTTGATTAAATTTAAAGATATTTTCATATTAAATTTTATTTTAGGAAGTATGAAAATAGATGGAATTTGTATTAAATATAGAATAAGCATGGAGAAAAGTTATAAATAAAAATATATACGAAAATGAATATAAAAATTATAAGTTCTGCTTCCAGACTCGAACACGAGACCACCAAAAAGAAGAGCAAACAAACATGCGACTCTATCCACCATTCCACGCTTCCCTCGTACAACGTAGCAATCTTAGATTCTTAACACCATAAAAAATGTTTCGGACGCGAAGGAAATCTGGATCGAAATGCACAATGCTAAGCATACGGATGATATCTGCGCACGTGCAAGACATCGACCCTTAAATTTGTGATTAAATTTAAAGATATATTCATATTAAATTTTATTTTAGGAAGTATGAAACTGGATGGAATTGGTATTAAATATAGAATAAGCACGGAGAAAAGTTATAAATAAAAATATATAAGAAAATGAATATAAAAATTATAAGTTCTGCTTCCAGACTCGAACACGAGACCACCAAAAAGAAGAGCAAACAAACATGCGACTCTATCCACCATTCCACGCATCCCTCGTACAACGTAGCAATCTTAGATTCTTAACACCATAAATAAAGTTTCGGACGCGAAGGAAATCTGGATCGAAATGCACAATGCTAAGCATAAGGATGGTATCTGCGCATGTGCAAGGCATCGAACCTTAAAATTTCTATTAAATTTAAAGATATTTTCACATTAAATTTTATTTTAGGAAGTATGAAAATGGATGGAATTTGTAATAAATATAGAATAAGCACGGAGAAAAGTTATAAATAAAAATATATACGAAAATGAATATAAAAATTATAAGTTCTGCTTCCAGACTCGAACACGAGACCACCAAATAGAAGAGCTAACAAACATGCGACTCTATCCACCATTCCACTCATCCCTCGTACAACGTAGCAATCTTAGATTCTTAACACCATAAATAAAGTTTCGGACGCGAAGGAAATCTGGATCGAAATGCACAATGCTAAGCATACGGATGGTATCTGCGCATGTGCAAGGCATCGAACCTTAAAATTTCTATTAAATTTAAAGATATTTTCACATTAAATTTTATTTTAGGAAGTATGAAAATGGAGGGAATTTGTATTAAATATAGAATAAGCACGGAGAAAAGTTATAAATAAAAATATATAAGAAAATGAATATAAAAATTATAAGTTCTGCTTCCAGACTCGAACACGAGACCACCAAAAAGAAGAGCAAACAAACATGCGACTCTATCCACCATTCCACTCATCCCTTGTACATCGTAGCAATCTTAGATTCTTAACACCATAAATAAAGTTTCGGATGTAAACTAAATCTGGATCGAAATGCACAATGCTAAGCATAATGATGATATCTGTGCATGTGCAAGACATCGACCCTTAAATTTGTGACTAAATTTAAGGATATTTTCATATTAAATTTTATTTTAGGAAGTATGAAAATATATGGAATTTGTATTAAATATAGAATAAGCACGCAGAAAAGTTATAAATAAAAATATATACGAAAATGAATATAAAAATTATAAGTTCTGCTTCCAGACTCGAACACAAGACCACCAAAAATAAAAGCAAACAAACATGCCACTCTATCAATCAAGCCACTCATCCCTTGAACATCGTAGCAATCTTAGATTCTTAACACCATAAATAAAGTTTCGGATGTAAAGGAAATCTGGATCGAAATGCACAATGCTAAGCATACGGATGATATCTGCGCATGTGCAAGACATCGACCCTTAAATTTTTGATTAAATTTAAAGATATTTTCATATTAAATTTTATTTTAGGAAGTATAAAAATAGATGGAATTTGTATTAAATATAGAATAAGCACGGAGAAAAGTTATAAATAAAAATATATACGAAAATGAATATAAAAATTATAAGTTCTGCTTCCAGACTCGAACTCAAGACCACCAAAAAGAAGCACAAACAAACATGCGACTCTACCCACCATTCCACGCATCCCTCGTACAACGTACCAATCTTAGATTCTTAACACCATAAATAAAGTTTCGGACGCGAAGGAAATCTGGATCGAAATGCACAATGCTAAGCATACGGATGGTATCTGCGCATGTGCAAGGCATCGAACTTTAAAATTTCTATTAAATTTAAAGATATTTTCACATTAAATTTTATTTTAGGAAGTATGAAAATGGATGGAATTTGTATTAAATATAGAATAAGCATGGAGAAAAGTTATAAATAAAAATATATACGAAAATGAATATAAAAATTATAAGTTCTGCTTCCAGACTCGAACACGAGACCACCAAAAAGAAGAGCGAACAAACATGCGACTCTATCCACCATTCCACGCTTCCCTCGTACAACGTAGCAATCTTAGATTCTTAACACCATAAAAAATGTTTCGGACGCGAAGGAAATCTGGATCGAAATGCACAATGCTAAGCATACGGATGGTATCTGCGCATGTGCAAATCATCGAACCTTAAAATTTATATTAAATTTAAAGATATTTTCACATTAAATTTTATTTTAGGAAAAATGGAAAGGGAGGGATTTTGTAGTAAATATAGTATAAGCACGGATAAAAGTTATATATAAAAATATATAAAATTAATGAATGAAAAAAATTATTCGTTTTGCTTCCAGGCTCGAACTCAAGACCACCAAAAAGAAGCGCAATCAACATGCCACTCTATCAATCAAGCCACTCATCCCTTGTACATCGTAGCAATTTTAGATTCTTAACACGATAAATAAAGTTTCGGATGTAAAGGAAATCTGGATCGAAATGCACAATGCTAAGCATACGGATGATATCTGCGCATGTGCAAGACGTCGACCCTTAAATTTGTGATTAAATTTAAAGATATATTCATATTAAATTTTATTTTAGGAAGTATGAAACTGGATGGAATTGGTATTAAATATAGAATAAGCACGGAGAAAAGTTATAAATAAAAATATATAAGAAAATGAATATAAAAATTATAAGTTCTGCTTCCAGACTCGAACACGAGACCACCAAATAGAAGAGCTAACAAACATGCGACTCTATCCACCATTCCACGCATCCCTCGTACAATGTAGCAATCTTAGATTCTTAACACCATAAATAAAGTTTCGGACGCGAAGGAAATCTGGATCGAAATGCACAATGCTAAGCATACGGATGGTATCTGCGCATGTGCAAGGCATCGAACCTTAAAATTTCTATTAAATTTAAAGATATTTTCACATTAAATTTTATTTTAGGAAGTATGAAAATGGATGGAATTTGTATTAAATATAGAATAAGCACGGAGAAAAGTTATAAATAAAAATATATACGAAAATGAATATAAAAATTATAAGTTCTGCTTCCAGACTCGAACACGAGACCACCAAAAAGAAGAGCTAACAAACATGCGACTCTATCCACCATTCCACGCATCCCTCGTACGACGTAGCAATCTTAGATTCTTAACACCATAAAAAATGTTTCGGACGCGAAGGAAATCTGGATCGAAATGCACAATGCTAAGCATACGGATGGTATCTGCGCATGTGCAAGGCATCGAACCTTAAAATTTATATTAAATTTAAAGATATTTTCACATTAAATTTTATTTTAGGAAGTATGAAAATGGATGGAATTTGTATTAAATATAGAATAAGCACGGAAAAAAGTTATAAATAAAAATATATACGAAAATGAATATAAAAATTATAAGTTCTGCTTCCAGACTCGAACACGAGATCACCAAAAAGAAGAGCTAACAAACATGCGACTCTATCCACCATTCCACGCATCCCTCGTACGACGTAGCAATCTTAGATTCTTAACACCATAAAAAATGTTTCGGACGCGAAGGAAATCTGGATCGAAATGCACAATGCTAAGCATACGGATGGTATCTGCGCATGTGCAAGGCATCGAACCTTAAAATTTATATTAAATTTAAAGATATTTTCACATTAAATTTTATTTTAGGAAGTATGAAAATGGATGGAATTTGTAGTAAATATAGTATAAGCACGGAAAAAAGTTATAAATAAAAATATATACGAAAATGAATATAAAAATTATAAGTTCTGCTTCCAGACTCGAACTCAAGACCACCAAAAAGAAGCGCAAACAAACATGCGACTCTATCCACCATTCCACGCATCCCTCGTACAACGTAGCAATCTTAGATTCTTAACAACATAAATAAAGTTTCGGACGCGAAGGAAATCTGGATCGAAATGCACAATGCTAAGCATACGGATGGTATCTACGCATGTGCAAGGCATCGAACCTTAAAATTTATATTAAATTTAAAGATATTTTCACATTAAATTTTATTTTAGGAAGTATGAAAATGGATGGAATTTGTATTAAATATAGAATAAGCACGGAAAAAAGTTATAAATATAAATATATACGAAAATGAATATAAAAATTATAAGTTCTGCTTCCAGACTCGAACACGAGACCACCAAAAAGAAGAGCAAACAACCATGCGACTCTATCCACCATTCCACGCATCCCTCGTACGACGTAGCAATCTTAGATCTTAACACCATAAAAAATGTTTCGGACGCGAAGGAAATCTGGATCGAAATGCACAATGCTAAGCATACGGGTGGTATCTGCGCATGTGCAAGGCATCGAACCTTAAAATTTATATTAAATTTAAAGATATTTTCACATTAAATTTTATTTTAGGAAGTATGAAAATGGATGGAATTTGTATTAAATATAGAATAAGCACGGAAAAAAGTTATAAATAAAAATATATACGGAAATGAATATAAAAATTATAAGTTCTGCTTCCAGACTCGAACTCAAGACCACCAAAAAGACGCTCAATCAACATGCGACTCTATCCATCAAGCCACTCATCCCTTGCACATCGTAGCAATCTTAGATTCTTAACACCATAAATAAAGTTTCGGATGTAAACTAAATCTGGATCGAAATGCACAATGCTAAGCATATGGATGGTATGTGCGCATGTGCAAGGCATCGAACCTTAAAATTTATATTAAATTTAAAGATATTTTCATATTAAATTTTATTTTAGGAAGTATGAAAATGGATGGATTTTGTAGTAAATATAGTATAAGCACGGATAAAAGTTATATATAAAAATTAATGAATGAAAAAAATTATAAGTTCTGCTTCCAGACTGGAACACGAGACCACCAAATAGAAGAGGTAACAAACATGCGACTCTATCCACCATTCCACGCATCCCTCGTACAACCTAGCAATCTTAGATTCTTAACACCATAAATAAAGTTTCGGACGCGAAGGAAATCTGGATCGAAATGCACAATGCTAAGCATACAGATGGTATCTGCGCATGTGCAAGGCATCGAACCTTAAAATTTCTATTAAATTTAAAGATATTTTCACATTACATTTTATTTTAGGAAGTATGAAAATGGATGGAATTTGTATTAAATATAGAATAAGCACGGAGAAAAGTTATAAATAAAAATATATACGAAAATGAATATAAAAATTATAAGTTCTGCTTCCAGACTCGAACTCAAGACCACCAAAAAGAAGCGCAAAAAACATGCTACTCTATCCATCAAGCCACTCATCCCTTGTACATCGTAGCAATCTTAGATTCTTAACACCATAAATAAAGTTTCGGGTGTAAACTAAATCTGGTTCGAAATGCACAATGCTAAGCATACGGATGATATCTGCGCACGTGCAAGACATCGACCCTTAAATTTGTGATTAAATTTAAAGATATTTTCATATTAAATTTTATTTTAGGAAGTATGAAAATGGAGGGAATTTGTATTAAATATAGAATAAGCACGGAGAAAAGTTATAAATAAAAATATATAAGAAAATGAATATAAAAATTATAATTTCTGCTTCCAGACTCGAACACAAGACCACCAAAAAGAAGAGCAAACAAACATGCGACTCTATCCACCATTCCACGCATCCCTCGTACAACGTAGCAATCTTAGATTCTTAACACCATAAATAAAGTTTCGGACGCGAAGGAAATCTGGATCGAAATGCACAATGCTAAGCATACGGATGGTATGTGCACATGTGCAAGGCATCGAACCTTAAAATTTCTATTAAATTTAAAGATATTTTCACATTAAATTTTATTTTAGGAAGTATGAAAATGGATGGAATTTGTATTAAATATAGAATAAGCACGGAGAAAAGTTATAAATAAAAATATATACGAAAATGAATATAAAAATTATAAGTTCTGCTTCCAGACTCGAACTCAAGACCACCAAAAAGAAGCGCAAAAAACATGCTACTCTATCCATCAAGCCACTCATCCCTTGTACATCGTAGCAATCTTAGATTCTTAACACCATAAATAAAGTTTCGGGTGTAAACTAAATCTGGTTCGAAATGCACAATGCTAAGCATACGGATGATATCTGCGCACGTGCAAGACATCGACCCTTAAATTTGTGATTAAATTTAAAGATATTTTCATATTAAATTTTATTTTAGGAAGTATGAAAATGGAGGGAATTTGTATTAAATATAGAACAAGCATGGAGAAAAGTTATAAATAAAAATATATAAGAAAATGAATATAAAAATTATAATTTCTGCTTCCAGACTCGAACACAAGACCACCAAAAAGAAGAGCAAACAAACATGCGACTCTATCCACCATTCCACGCACCCCTCGTACAACGTAGCAATCTTAGATTCTTAACACCATAAATAAAGTTTCGGACGCGAAGGAAATCTGGATCGAAATGCACAATGCTAAGCATACGGATGGTATGTGCACATGTGCAAGGCATCGAACCTTAAAATTTCTATTAAATTTAAAGATATTTTCATATTAAATTTTATTTTAGGAAGTATGAAAATGGATGGAATTTGTATTAAATATAGAATAAGCACGGGAGAAAAGTTATATATAAAAATTAATGAATGAAAAAAATTATAAGTTCTGCTTCCAGACTCGAACACGAGACCACCAAATAGAAGAGCTAACAAACATGCGACTCTATCCACCATTCCACGCATCCCTCGTACAACGTAGCAATCTTAGATTCTTAACACCATAAATAAAGTTTCGGACGCGAAGGAAAACTGGATCGAAATGCACAATGCTAAGCATACGGATGGTATCTGCGCATGTGCAAGGCATCGAACCTTAAAATTTCTATTAAATTTAAAGATATTTTCACATTAAATTTTATTTTAGGAAGTATGAAAATGGATGGAATTTGTATTAAATATAGAATAAGCACGGAGAAAAGTTATAAATAAAAATATATACGAAAATGAATATAAAAATTATAAGTTCTGCTTCCAGACTCGAACTCAAGACCACCAAAAAGAAGCGCAATCAACATGCGACTCTATCCATCAAGCCACTCATCCCTTGTACATCGTAGCAATCTTAGATTCTTAACACCATAAATAAGGTTTCGGGTGTAAACTAAATCTGGTTCGAAATGCACAATGCTAAGCATACGGATGATATCTGCGCACGTGCAAGACATCGACCCTTAAATTTGTGATTAAATTTAAAGATATTTTCATATTAAATTTTATTTTAGGAAGTATGAAAATGGAGGGAATTTGTATTAAATATAGAATAAGCACGGAGAAAAGTTATAAATAAAAATATATAAGAAAATGAATATAAAAATTATAATTTCTGCTTCCAGACTCGAACACAAGACCACCAAAAAGAAGAGCAAACAAACATGCGACTCTATCCACCATTCCACGCATCCCTCGTACAACGTAGCAATCTTAGATTCTTAACACCATAAATAAAGTTTCGGACGCGAAGGAAATCTGGATCGAAATGCACAATGCTAAGCATACGGATGGTATGTGCACATGTGCAAGGCATCGAACCTTAAAATTTCTATTAAATTTAAAGATATTTTCATATTAAATTTTATTTTAGGAAGTATGAAAATGGATGAAATTTGTATTAAATATAGAATAAGCACGGAGAAAAGTTATAAATAAAAATATATACGAAAATGAATATAAAAATTATAAGTTCTGCTTCCAGACTCGAACTCAAGACCACCAAAAAGAAGCGCAAACAAACATGCGACTCTATCCACCATTCCACGCATCCCTCGTACAACTTAGCAATCTTAGATTCTTAACACCATAAATAAAGTTTCGGACGCGAAGGAAATCTGGATCGAAATGCACAATGCTAAGCATACGGATGGTATGTGCACATGTGCAAGGCATCGAACCTTAAAATTTCTATTAAATTTAAAGATATTTTCATATTAAATTTTATTTTAGGAAGTATGAAAATGGATGGAATTTGTATTAAATATAGAATAAGCACGGAGAAAAGTTATAAATAAAAATATATACGAAAATGAATATAAAAATTATAAGTTCTGCTTCCAGACTCGAACTCAAGACCACCAAAAAGAAGCGCAAACAAACATGCGACTCTATCCACCATTCCACGCATCCCTCGTACAACGTAGCAATCTTAGATTCTTAACAACATAAATAAAGTTTCGGACGCGAAGGAAATCTGGATCGAAATGCACAATGCTAAGCATACGGATGGTATCTACGCATGTGCAAGGCATCGAACCTTAAAATTTATATTAAATTTAAAGATATTTTCACATTAAATTTTATTTTAGGAAGTATGAAAATGGATGGAATTTGTATTAAATATAGAATAAGCACGGAAAAAAGTTATAAATAAAACTATATATACGAAAATGAATATAAAAATTATAAGTTCTGCTTCCAGACTCGAACACAAGACCACCAAAAAGAAGAGCAAACAAGCATGCGACTCTATCCACCATTCCACGCATCCCTCGTACAACGTAGCAATCTTAGATTCTTAACACCATAAATAAAGTTTCGGACGCGAAGGAAATCTGGATCGAAATGCACAATGCTAAGCATACGGATGGTATGTGCACATGTGCAAGGCATCGAACCTTAAAATTTCTATTAAATTTAAAGATATTTTCATATTAAATTTTATTTTAGGAAGTATGAAAATGGATGGAATTTGTATTAAATATAGAATAAGCACGGAGAAAAGTTATAAATAAAAATATATACGAAAATGAATATAAAAATTATAAGTTCTGCTTCCAGACTCGAACTCAAGACCACCAAAAAGAAGCGCAAACAAACATGCGACTCTATCCACCATTCCACGCATCCCTCGTACAACGTAGCAATCTTAGATTCTTAACAACATAAATAAAGTTTCGGACGCGAAGGAAATCTGGATCGAAATGCACAATGCTAAGCATACGGATGGTATCTACGCATGTGCAAGGCATCGAACCTTAAAATTTATATTAAATTTAAAGATATTTTCACATTAAATTTTATTTTAGGAAGTATGAAAATGGATGGAATTTGTATTAAATATAGAATAAGCACGGAAAAAAGTTATAAATAAAAATATATACGAAAATGAATATAAAAATTATAAGTTCTGCTTCCAGACTCGAACACGAGACCACCAAAAAGAAGAGCAAACAAACATGCGACTCTATCCACCATTCCACGCATCCCTCGTGCGACGTAGCAATCTTAGATTCTTAACACCATAAAAAATGTTTCGGACGCGAAGGAAATCTGGATCGAAATGCACAATGCTAAGCATACGGATGGTATCTGCGCATGTGCAAGGCATCGAACCTTAAAATTTATATTAAATTTAAAGATATTTTCACATTAAATTTTATTTTAGGAAGTATGGAAAGGGAGGGATTTTGTAGTAAATATAGTATAAGCACGGATAAAAGTTATATATAAAAATATATGAAATTAATGAATGAAAAAAATTATTCGTTTTGCTTCCAGGCTCGAACTCAAGACCACCAAAAAGAAGCGCAATCAACATGCCACTCTATCAATCAAGCCAATCATCCCTTGTAAATCGTAGCAATCTTAGATTCTTAACACCATAAATAAAGTTTCGGATGTAAAGGAAATCTGGATCGAAATGCACAATGCTAAGCATACGGATGATATCTGCGTATGTGCAAGACGTCGACCCTTAAATTTGTGATTAAATTTAAAGATATTTTCATATTAAATTTTATTTTAGGAAGTAAGAAACTAGATGGAATTTTGTATTAAATATAGAATAAGCACGGAGAAAAGTTATAAATAAAAATATATATGAAAATGAATATAAAAATTATAAGTTGTGCTTCCAGACTCGAACACGAGACCACCAAAAAGAAGAGCTAACAAACATGCGACTCTATCCACCATTAAACGCATCCCTCGTACAACGTCGCAATCTTAGATTCTTAACACCATCAAAAATGTTTCGGACGCGAAGGAAATCTGGATCGAAATGCACAATGCTAAGCATACGGATGGTATCTGCGCATGTGCAAGGCATCGAACCTTAAAATTTATATTAAATTTAAAGATATTTTCCCATTAAATTTTATTTTAGGAAGTATGGAAAGGGAGGGATTTTGTAGTAAATATAGTATAAGCACGGATAAAAGTTATATATAAAAATATATGAAATTAATGAATGAAAAAAATTATTCGTTTTGCTTCCAGGCTCGAACTCAAGACCACCAAAAAGAAGCGCAATCAACATGCGACTCTATCCATCAAGCCACTCATCCCTTGTACATCGTAGCAATCTTAGATTCTTAACACCATAAATAAAGTTTCGGGTGTAAACTAAATCTGGTTCGAAATGCACAATGCTAAGCATACGGATGATATCTGCGCACGTGCAAGACATCGACCCTTAAATTTGTGATTAAATTTAAAGATATTTTCATATTAAATTTTATTTTAGGAAGTATGAAAATGGAGGGAATTTGTATTAAATATAGAATAAGCACGGAGAAAAGTTATAAATAAAAATATATAAGAAAATGAATATAAAAATTATAATTTCTGCTTCCAGACTCGAACACAAGACCACCAAAAAGAAGAGCAAACAAACATGCGACTCTATCCACCATTCCACGCGTCCCTCGTACAACGTAGCAATCTTAGATTCTTAACACCATAAATAAAGTTTCGGACGCGAAGGAAATCTGGATCGAAATGCACAATGCTAAGCAAACGGATGGTATGTGCACATGTGCAAGGCATCGAACCTTAAAATTTCTATTAAATTTAAAGATATTTTCATATTAAATTTTATTTCAGGAAGTATGAAAATGGATGAAATTTGTATTAAATATAGAATAAGCACGGAGAAAAGTTATAAATAAAAATATATACGAAATGAATATAAAAATTATAAGTTCTGCTTCCAGACTCGAACTCAAGACCACCAAAAAGAAGCGCAAACAAACATGCGACTCTATCCACCATTTCACGCATCCCTCGTAAAACTTAGCAATCTTAGATTCTTAACACCATAAATAAAGTTTCGGACGCGAAGGAAATCTGGATCGAAATGCAGAATGCTAAGCATACGGATGGTATGTGCACATGTGCAAGGCATCGAACCTTAAAATTTCTATTAAATTTAAAGATATTTTCATATTAAATTTTATTTTAGGAAGTATGAAAATGGATGGAATTTGTATTAAATATAGAATAAGCACGGAAAAAAGTTATAAATAAAAATATATACGAAAATGAATATAAAAATTATAAGTTCTGCTTCCAGACTCGAACACAAGACCACCAAAAAGAAGAGCAAACAAGCATGCGACTCTATCCACCATTCCACGCATCTCTCGTACAACGTAGCAATCTTAGATTCTTAACACCATAAATAAAGTTTCGGACGCGAAGGAAATCTGGATCGAAATGCACAATGCTAAGCATACGGATGGTATGTGCACATGTGCAAGGCATCGAACCTTAAAATTTCTATTAAATTTAAAGATATTTTCATATTAAATTTTATTTTAGGAAGTATGAAAATGGATGAAATTTGTATTAAATATAGAATAAGCACGGAGAAAAGTTATAAATAAAAATATATACGAAAATGAATATAAAAATTATAAGTTCTGCTTCCAGACTCGTACTCAAGACCACCAAAAAGAAGCGCAAACAAACATGCGACTCTATCCACCATTCCACGCATCCCTCGTACAACTTAGCAATCTTAGATTCTTAACACCATAAATAAAGTTTCGGACGCGAAGGAAATCTGGATCGAAATGCACAATGCTAAGCATACGGATGGTATGTGCACATGTGCAAGGCATCGAACCTTAAAATTTCTATTAAATTTAAAGATATTTTCATATTAAATTTTATTTTAGGAAGTATGAAAATGGATGGAATTTGTATTAAATATAGAATAAGCACGGAGAAAAGTTATAAATAAAAATATATACGAAAATGAATATAAAAATTATAAGTTCTGCTTCCAGACTCGAACTCAAGACCACCAAAAAGAAGCGCAAACAAACATGCGACTCTATCCACCATTCCACGCATCCCTCGTACAACGTAGCAATCTTAGATTCTTAACAACATAAATAAAGTTTCGGACGCGAAGGAAATCTGGATCGAAATGCACAATGCTAAGCATACGGATGGTATCTACGCATGTGCAAGGCATCGAACCTTAAAATTTATATTAAATTTAAAGATATTTTCACATTAAATTTTATTTTAGGAAGTATGAAAATGGATGGAATTTGTATTAAATATAGAATAAGCACGGAAAAAAGTTATAAATAAAAATATATACGAAAATGAATATAAAAATTATAAGTTCTGCTTCCAGACTCGAACACGAGACCACCAAAAAGAAGAGCAAACAAACATGCGACTCTATCCACCATTCCACGCATCCCTCGTGCGACGTAGCAATCTTAGATTCTTAACACCATAAAAAATGTTTCGGACGCGAAGGAAATCTGGATCGAAATGCACAATGCTAAGCATACGGATGGTATCTGCGCATGTGCAAGGCATCGAACCTTAAAATTTATATTAAATTTAAAGATATTTTCACATTAAATTTTATTTTAGGAAGTATGGAAAGGGAGGGATTTTGTAGTAAATATAGTATAAGCACGGATAAAAGTTATATATAAAAATATATGAAATTAATGAATGAAAAAAATTATTCGTTTTGCTTCCAGGCTCGAACTCAAGACCACCAAAAAGAAGCGCAATCAACATGCCACTCTATCAATCAAGCCAATCATCCCTTGTAAATCGTAGCAATCTTAGATTCTTAACACCATAAATAAAGTTTCGGATGTAAAGGAAATCTGGATCGAAATGCACAATGCTAAGCATACGGATGATATCTGCGTATGTGCAAGACGTCGACCCTTAAATTTGTGATTAAATTTAAAGATATTTTCATATTAAATTTTATTTTATTAAGTAAGAAACTAGATGGAATTTTGTATTAAATATAGAATAAGCACGGAGAAAAGTTATAAATAAAAATATATATGAAAATGAATATAAAAATTATAAGTTGTGCTTCCAGACTCGAACACGAGACCACCAAAAAGAAGAGCTAACAAACATGCGACTCTATCCACCATTAAACGCATCCCTCGTACAACGTCGCAATCTTAGATTCTTAACACCATCAAAAATGTTTCGGACGCGAAGGAAATCTGGATCGAAATGCACAATGCTAAGCATACGGATGGTATCTGCGCATGTGCAAGGCATCGAACCTTAAAATTTATATTAAATTTAAAGATATTTTCCCATTAAATTTTATTTTAGGAAGTATGGAAAGGGAGGGATTTTGTAGTAAATATAGTATAAGCACGGATAAAAGTTATATATAAAAATATATGAAATTAATGAATGAAAAAAATTATTCGTTTTGCTTCCAGGCTCGAACTCAAGACCACCAAAAAGAAGCGCAATCAACATGCGACTCTATCCATCAAGCCACTCATCCCTTGTACATCGTAGCAATCTTAGATTCTTAACACCATAAATAAAGTTTCGGGTGTAAACTAAATCTGGTTCGAAATGCACAATGCTAAGCATACGGATGATATCTGCGCACGTGCAAGACATCGACCCTTAAATTTGTGATTAAATTTAAAGATATTTTCATATTAAATTTTATTTTAGGAAGTATGAAAATGGAGGGAATTTGTATTAAATATAGAATAAGCACGGAGAAAAGTTATAAATAAAAATATATAAGAAAATGAATATAAAAATTATAATTTCTGCTTCCAGACTCGAACACAAGACCACCAAAAAGAAGAGCAAACAAACATGCGACTCTATCCACCATTCCACGCGTCCCTCGTACAACGTAGCAATCTTAGATTCTTAACACCATAAATAAAGTTTCGGACGCGAAGGAAATCTGGATCGAAATGCACAATGCTAAGCAAACGGATGGTATGTGCACATGTGCAAGGCATCGAACCTTAAAATTTCTATTAAATTTAAAGATATTTTCATATTAAATTTTATTTCAGGAAGTATGAAAATGGATGAAATTTGTATTAAATATAGAATAAGCACGGAGAAAAGTTATAAATAAAAATATATACGAAAATGAATATAAAAATTATAAGTTCTGCTTCCAGACTCGAACTCAAGACCACCAAAAAGAAGCGCAAACAAACATGCGACTCTATCCACCATTTCACGCATCCCTCGTAAAACTTAGCAATCTTAGATTCTTAACACCATAAATAAAGTTTCGGACGCGAAGGAAATCTGGATCGAAATGCAGAATGCTAAGCATACGGATGGTATGTGCACATGTGCAAGGCATCGAACCTTAAAATTTCTATTAAATTTAAAGATATTTTCATATTAAATTTTATTTTAGGAAGTATGAAAATGGATGGAATTTGTATTAAATATAGAATAAGCACGGAGAAAAGTTATAAATAAAAATATATACGAAAATGAATATAAAAATTATAAGTTCTGCTTCCAGACTCGAACTCAAGACCACCAAAAAGAAGCGCAAACAAACATGCGACTCTATCCACCATTCGACGCATCCCTCGTACAACGTAGCAATCTTAGATTCTTAACAACATAAATAAAGTTTCGGACGCGAAGGAAATCTGGATCGAAATGCACAATGCTAAGCATACGGATGGTATCTACGCATGTGCAAGGCATCGAACCTTAAAATTTATATTAAATTTAAAGATATTTTCACATTAAATTTTATTTTAGGAAGTATGAAAATGGATGGAATTTGTATTAAATATAGAATAAGCACGGAAAAAAGTTATAAATAAAAATATATACGAAAATGAATATAAAAATTATAAGTTCTGCTTCCAGACTCGAACACGAGACCACCAAAAAGAAGAGCAAACAAACATGCGACTCTATCCACCATTCCACGCATCCCTCGTACGACGTAGCAATCTTAGATTCTTAACACCATAAAAAATGTTTCGGACGCGAAGGAAATCTGGATCGAAATGCACAATGCTAAGCATACGGATGGTATCTGCGCATGTGCAAGGCATCGAACCTTAAAATTTATATTAAATTTAAAGATATTTTCACATTAAATTTTATTTTAGGAAGTATGGAAAGGGAGGGATTTTGTAGTAAATATAGTATAAGCACGGATAAAAGTTATATATAAAAATATATGAAATTAATGAATGAAAAAAATTATTCGTTTTGCTTCCAGGCTCGAACTCAAGACCACCAAAAAGAAGCGCAATCAACATGCCACTCTATCAATCAAGCCAATCATCCCTTGTAAATCGTAGCAATCTTAGATTCTTAACACCATAAATAAAGTTTCGGATGTAAAGGAAATCTGGATCGAAATGCACAATGCTAAGCATACGGATGATATCTGCGCATGTGCAAGACGTCGACCCTTAAATTTGTGATTAAATTTAAAGATATTTTCATATTAAATTTTATTTTAGGAAGTAAGAAACTAGATGGAATTTGTATTAAATATAGAATAAGCACGGAGAAAAGTTATAAATAAAAATATATATGAAAATGAATATAAAAATTATAAGTTGTGCTTCCAGACTCGAACACGAGACCACCAAAAAGAAGAGCTAACAAACATGCGACTCTATCCACCATTCCACGCATCCCTCGTACAACGTAGCAATCTTAGATTCTTAACACCATAAAAAATGTTTCGGACGCGAAGGAAATCTGGATCGAAATGCACAATGCTAAGCATACGGATGATATCTGCGCATGTGCAAGACGTCGACCCTTAAATTTGTGATTAAATTTAAAGATATTTTCATATTAAATTTTATTTTAGGAAGTAAGAAACTAGATGGAATTTGTATTAAATATAGAATAAGCACGGAGAAAAGTTATAAATAAAAATATATATGAAAATGAATATAAAAATTATAAGTTGTGCTTCCAGACTCGAACACGAGACCACCAAAAAGAAGAGCTAACAAACATGCGACTCTATCCACCATTAAACGCATCCCTCGTACAACGTAGCAATCTTAGATTCTTAACACCATAAAAAATGTTTCGGACGCGAAGGAAATCTGGATCGAAATGCACAATGCTAAGCATACGGATGGTATCTGCGCATGTGCAAGGCATCGAACCTTAAAATTTATATTAAATTTAAAGATATTTTCCCATTAAATTTTATTTTAGGAAGTATGGAAAGGGAGGGATTTTGTAGTAAATATAGTATAAGCACGGATAAAAGTTATATATAAAAATATATGAAATTAATGAATGAAAAAAATTATTCGTTTTGCTTCCAGGCTCGAACTCAAGACCACCAAAAAGAAGCGCAATCAACATGCGACTCTATCCATCAAGCCACTCATCCCTTGTACATCGTAGCAATCTTAGATTCTTAACACCATAAATAAAGTTTCGGATGTAAAGGAAATCTGGATCGAAATGCACAATGCTAAGCATACGGATGATATCTGCGCATGTACAAGACATCGACCGTTAAATTTGTGATTAAATTTAAAGATATTTTCATATTAAATTTTATTTTAGGAAGTATGAAACTGGATGGAATTTGTATTAAATATAGAATAAGCACGGAGAAAAGTTATAAATAAAAATATATAAGAAAATGAATATAAAAATTATAAGTTCTGCTTCCAGACTCGAACACGAGACCACCAAAAAGAAGAGCAAACAAACATGCGACTCTATCCACCATTCCACGCATCCCTCGTACAACGTAGCAATCTTAGATTCTTAACACCATAAAAAATGTTTCGGACGCGAAGGAAATCTGGATCGAAATGCACAATGCTAAGCATACGGATGGTATCTGCGCATGTGCAAGGCATCGAACCTTAAAATTTATATTAAATTTAAAGATATTTTCCCATTAAATTTTATTTTAGGAAGTATGGAAAGGGAGGGATTTTGTAGTAAATATAGTATAAGCACGGATAAAAGTTATATATAAAAATATATGAAATTAATGAATGAAAAAAATTATTCGTTTTGCTTTCAGGCTCGAACTCAAGACCACCAAAAAGAAGCGCAATCAACATGCGACTCTATCCATCAAGCCACTCATCCCTTGTACTTCGTAGCAATCTTAGATTCTTAACACCATAAATAAAGTTTCGGATGTAAACTAAATCTGGATCGAAATGCACAATGCTAAGCATACGGATGATATCTGCGCATGTGCAAGACATCGACCCTTAAATTTGTGATTAAATTTAAAGATATTTTCACATTAAATTTTATTTTAGGAAGTAAGAAAATGGATGGAATTTGTATTAAATATAGAATAAGCACGGAAACAAGTTATAAATAAAAATATATACGAAAATGAATATAAAAATTATAAGTTCTGCTTCCAGACTCGAACACAAGACCACCAAAAAGAAGAGCAAACAAACATGCGACTCTATCCACCATTCCACGCATCCCTCGTACGACGTAGCAATCTTAGATTCTTAACACCATAAAAAATGTTTCGGACGCGAAGGAAATCTGGATCGAAATCCACAATGCTAAGCATACGGATGGTATCTGCGCATGTGCAAGGCATCGAACCTTAAAATTTATATTAAATTTAAAGATATTTTCACATTAAATTTTATTTTAGGAAGTATGGAAAGGGAGGGATTTTGTAGTAAATATAGTATAAGCACGGATAAAAGTTATATATAAAAATATATGAAATTAATGAATGAAAAAAATTATTCGTTTTGCTTCCAGGCTCGAACTCAAGACCACCAAAAAGAAGCGCAATCAACATGCCACTCTATCAATCAAGCCACTCATCCCTAGTACATCGTTCCAATTTTAGATTCTTAACACCATAAATAAAGTTTCGGATGTAAAGGAAATCTGGATCGAAATGCACAATGCTACCCAAGCAGCAAAGAGAAGTCGCTAAACGATTGGCCAAGCATCGCATCCATCTGATATACGCCGCCCATATTTTGCCAATGTCACCTTTGCATTGGCGCGACATCGGATTCTGACCATATTTTTTTCTGTCGCCTCTGAAGATCGCTTTTTCATCGGGGCGAACTCCTACGGCGACTTAGTGAAAAAGACCGGCTCAAAGCAATCGGCCCATAGTCGCCTCGATGTCGGGAAAGTTGCTTTTCCTAGGCGGCGCTATGCGAACATATTTTAGAAATTTCCCATGAATCACCTGGCGTGTATTGGATTTTGAAATTCAACCAGAAACGCATACTGTCATTTCAAGAAACTTGGTAAGTGTAAAGTTTTTATTATTATATATTTGTAAATAATATATTATTTATTCTAAATAGTGAATAAAAAAGATTATTTTGTTGAAGCCGTTCGAACTCGTTGCTTACCTGAAACATGGAGTTGCACGTGATATTATTAGCGTTAGGCGTAAGCGACCATTATCATTTCTTTTCTTGTTTGTATTCTTTTCAAGTGATTTTATTTCTTATCTTTTTTTGTGTGTGTGTTCTTAAATTATTGCAGATATTTTTCCATTTCATTTACAATGCCTTTCCTTTTGTTAACAACAATTTCTAATGAAAAAAGTTTTTAAAAAATATTAAATTGCGTTCTTATGTTTTGGTTTTGCAATAACATTTGTGTTATTATTTTTATTTCGACATAAGGCTAAAAAAATAGATTAGCAGAATATATTTATTGTAAATTTCAAAAAAAAAAATCTTTAAAACTTGCAATTATGTAGTTATATTTGAATACTCTTATGTGAATAGTTTATAATTATTTCACCTTTCATAAAATAGTAACATAAATTTTACACCCATTAGTTTATATTATTTTTCTCTATTGTCCTAAACATTATTATAATATTTGCCTATATAGTTCATTATCAGATTGAAAACATTATTAAGCTTATGAAGTTCTATAAGACTTTTACTCCTTAATTACATATCTCCAATTGTCAACAAATATTTTATTTGTACTTTTAAAAGAAATGAAAGCTCAATCATTATTCTAATTAAGGAATATGTTTTTTAGGTTCATCAAATCTGCAAAAAGAAGAGTGAACTTGAAGAAAAAGTATATGTATAATTCTTTATATGTATTACCAGCAAAATATGAAATCCAGTATTCTATAGAATGCCCAAGCATTGTATATAATGCCTAAAACAAGCCAGTAATGTATGAAACAATTTGTATTTCATACATTTTCTAAGCATTCTATAGAATGCCAAATGACAACCTGGCAAAGTATGAAATACATCTCTCATTTAATAAAATAAAAATTTTGTGCAACCTTTGTTTCAAAACTGAAAATGCAATTAAAGATAAAATACATTTTAAAATTGATCTATAAATATAAACAAAAAAAAATTCTCACTATTTGTTTGGAAACTACTGTGCAAGTTTCTATTCCTGACTTCAAAAAAGAGCAAAATATTGGAAGTTACAATTAATGTGACGGAATATGGTTTCTACCAACTTGGAACATCAGAAGGAAATTTAAAACAATTATATGCGAGACAATTATATGTCCCAATTCACTTTATATCCTAAGAACTTGTTTAGAATTGAAGTTATTCCAAATCACAAAATTTCTCTCTGGTCAGTTGCAATTACTCAGATCAGTGGAAGCAATCAAGGATTTATCAGATGTATGTGTTAAAGTGCCAAAATATGTAATGTCTTTTCGTGAAAAATGTAGTAAAACTTCAAAATGTTGTAATGTGATAGGCTTGAATGACAAGTAGGTAGATTTTAATTTCTGATTTTTTTATCTGAAAACTTATTTGCCTTAATTAGAAAGGCATAAATTTTGTTTTGTACAAATTTTATTTTTCTATATAATTTGAATAAATTTTTTTTAATGGCAACCTCATTATTTTTGCAGACTGACAATTCAAGTGATTTTAATTCTATTTAGCTTAGTTAATTTTCCTTTTCATTTACAATTTTTCTATGAAAGAAGTTTAATAAAATATTAAATAACATTTTTATATTTTGGTATTGAAATAACATTTGTGTAATTATTTTTATTTTGACATGAGGCTAAAAAAAGTTTAGCAGAATGTATTTATTTTAAACTTTCTTTAAAATTTGAGATTATGCAGGCACTTTTGAGTACTCTTATATGAATAATTTCAAATTATTTCACATTTCATAAAACAGTAACATAAATTTTACTCCCATTAGTTTGAGTTTTTTTTTCTTTATTATCCTAAACATTATTATAAAGTTTGCTTACACAGTCCAGTATCAGAACAAAAATATTATGCTTATGAAGTTCTATAATACTTTCGCTTGTTAATTACTCATCTCCAATTGTCAACAAATGTTTTATTTGTACTTTTAAATGAAGCGGAATCTCAATTACTATTATAATTGTTTTCTAGGTTTTCATCAAATGTAATCAAAAAGGAAAAATGAAATGTATAAATAAATGTATAATTCTCTTTATATGTAGCTGAAGATTCAGTTATACATATATATAATATTTATATAAATGTATGTGTGTGGATTTTTAGAAATTTCAAACTCTTCAAGTATTACATAATAAATAAAGTTTAAATAAATTTTTTATAAATGACTTTGTGTCAATATTATTTATTCTTGTAAATTATAAGTCATAGTTTCAGGATTTTGCTTGGGTGTATAAGTCATTACAGAAAATTCAGTAAAAAATTTCAAGTAAATTATTATTTTACTTTGTATTTCTAAAATATTATTTAATGAAGGTCTTTGTAAATAAATTGTTTTGCATAGTTGTTTTTCTTTTCTCCTAAAAATAAAGAGGGGAAAATAATAATTAAAAAAATATTTATCTAAAGAAATTTTGTATAATTGAAAGTAGTGTTTACATTTTTAGGTATGGAGTTTTTGTGAAATATTCAGAGTTAATCATAGATCAAATTTGGTTCTTGTGCCATGAAACAAAACCAAACTAATAGATTTAAAAAAATTAGAAATTTGAAGTAAATTGTTAATTTGTGCTTGTAAAATGTTATCAATTGGACATTAGCTAACACTAACATTTGTAATGAGGTATAAAATTTCTACACTATAAAGTAACTTTGTAAGTTAATAATAAATAAGATTTCGTATAAGTGAAAGAAGTGTTGTATTTTTGTGCATGGAATTTTTGTGAAACATATTTTTCAAATATTCAGAGTTAATCATAGATCAAATTTGGTTATTTTGCCACAAATCTAAACCTCACTAAACATAAATTATGAAAATATTAGAAATTTGAAGTAAGTTATTAAATAAGAAGTAAATTTGTGCTTGTAAATTGTTGTTTATTGAATATTAGCTAACACTAACATTTATAATGAGGTTTAAAATTAATGCAATATGAAGTAACTCTGTAAATTAATAGTAAATAAAATTTCCTATAATGGGAAGAAGTGTTCCATGTTTGGGTATGGAATTTTTGTGAAATATTCAGTGTTAATCATTAATTAAATTTGGTTCTTGTGCTACAAAACCAAACCACTAAATATAGATCAAGAAAATATTAGAAATTTGAAGTAAATTATTAATTTGTGCTTGTAAAATGTTGTATGTTGGACATCAACTGACACTAACATTTATAATGTGTAAAATTTCTACAACTTGAAGTAACTTTGCATGTTAATAGTAAATATAAGGAATTTTGTAGAATTGAAAGAAGTGCTGCATTTTTGTGTATGGAATTTTTGAGAAATATTCAGTGTTAATCAAAGATCAAATTTAATTCTTGTGCCATAAAACCAAACTAATCATAGATAATAAAAAAAAATATTAGAAATTTGAAGTAAATTATTATTTTGTGCTTGTAAAATGTTATCTATTGGACATTAGCTAACACTAAAATTTATAATGAGGTATAAAATTTCTTCATGAAGTAATTTTGTAAAGTCAATAGTAAATAGAATCAGTAAAATTGAAAGAAGCATTACATTTTTGTATATGGAATTTTTATGAAACATATTTGTGAAATATTCGGGGTTTAACATAGATCAAATTTGGTTATTTTGCTAAGAATCTAAACCTCACTAAACATAAATTATGAAAATATTAGAAATTTGAAGTAACTTAATAATTTGTGCTTGTAAAATATTTTCTATTGAAGAAACATATAATAGGAATTATATAATTTAGTGTTTTAAACTATTTTTAATCAATGCATTAAATTTTAGGGTGTTAAAATAGGAATTTGTGTTTTATTCATTATTCTTTAGGAATTATTTGTTGATTACTCACATTAAGCAATATAAAAGTGTGTATAGTAAAAAAAAATATTTTTTTAATAAGAATTATATATTCTTCTATTTCGAATTTAAAATAGCTTTTAAAAACAGATGATATAGGCAATATATGTAATACACCTACTTTTAAATTTCTAATATCAGTTAAAATCATTCTGATTAATTATGTAATTGAAACTATGATTATGTTAACATTTCTTCCCATGCATTAAACAATGAAAATAAACAGGAAATATCAATGAAGGAAATAAATCTTATATGTAGATAGATGTTCAGGGGATCAAATTTAAAATTATTTCAGATAATTTTAACATTTGTTTATTTTTTTAAAGAGCAGTAAAAAAATGTCATTTAAACATTTTATAGGGTAAGGTTGTGGTAAAATCTATGCTATAATAATAGTTAAAAATAGTTGGAAGAATTATTAGAATGACATTTTCCATGAATTTTTATCAAAAGCAAGTATTTTATGGAATTTTAAATTTATCAAAATAAATAACAAACACTATTATTAATAGGTAAAAAAGAAAAGTAAACTATACAAAATTTTGAAAGTATGATAGTTTTAAATATTATGACACTAGTTTCTAGAGTATGAGAAAATTGAATAACCATTAAACTAATATTTCAATTTGACACCAGCAAGTGTTCAGAAATAAATTGCCTATTGATTGGCATTTGGTTGCCCATTGCTAAAATACATGGGGAAATGATTGGTATTGGGTCGCCGATTGTTAAAGCACATGGGGAAATGATTGGTATTGGGTCGCCGATTGTTAAAACACATGGGGAAATGATTGGTATTGGGTCGCCGATTGTTAAATCACATCGGGAAATGATTGGTATTGGGTCGCCGATTGTTAAAACACATCGGGAAATGATTGGTATTGGATCGCCCATTGATAAAACAGGTCGCGAAATGCTTGGTATAACGTCGCCCGTGATAATAACAAGTCGCCAAAGGATCGGCAAATTCGTCGAAAACAAGTCGGGGCGGCCATCGCGCGGCGAACCGCCGGGGGACATGACCAATGTCGGGGCGAGATCGCCTCCGATCTCGCCCCAATCTCGCTCGTTCCGTGGCGCGATGCTTGGCCAATGGTTGGCCAACGATCTTTTGCTGCTTGGGTAAGCATACGGATGATATCTGCGCATGTGCAAGACTTCGACCCTTAAATTTGTGATTAAATTTAAAGATAGTTTCATATTAAATTTTATTTTAGGAAGTATGAAACTGGATGGAATTTGTATTAAATATAGAATAAGCACGGAGAAAAGTTATAAATAAAAATATATAAGAAAATGAATATAAAAATTATAAGTTCTGCTTCGAGACTCGAACACGAGACCACCAAAAAGAAGAGCAAACAAACATGCGACTCTATCCACCATTCCACGCATCCCTCGTACAACGTAGCAATCTTAGATTCTTAACACCATAAAAAATGTTTCGGACGCGAAGGAAATCTGGATCGAAATGCACAATGCTAAGCATACGGATGGTATCTGCGCATGTGCAAGGCATCGAACCTTAAAATTTATATTAAATTTAAAGATATTTTCCCATTAAATTTTATTTTAGGAAGTATGGAAAGGGAGGGATTTTGTAGTAAATATAGTATAAGCACGGATAAAAGTTATATATAAAAATATATGAAATTAATGAATGAAAAAAATTATTCGTTTTGCTTCCAGGCTCGAACTCAAGACCACCAAAAAGAAGCGCAATCAACATGCCACTCTATCAATCAAGCCACTCATCCCTTGTACATCGTAGCAATCTTAGATTCGTAACACCATAAATAAAGTTTCGGATGTAAAGGAAATCTGGATCGAAATGCACAATGCTAAGCATACGGATGATATCTGCGCATGTGCAAGACGTCGACCCTTAAATTTGTGATTAAATTTAAAGATATTTTCATATTAAATTTTATTTTAGGAAGTATGAAACTGGATGGAATTTGTATTAAATATAGAATATGCACGGAGAAAAGTTATAAATAAAAATATATAAGAAAATGAATATAAAAATTATAAGTTGTGCTTCCAGACTCGAACACGAGACCACCAAAAAGAAGAGCTAACAAACATGCGACTCTATCCACCATTCCACGCATTCCTCGTACAACGTAGCAATCTTAGATTCTTAACACCATAAATAAAGTTTCGGACGCGAAGGAAATCTGGATCGAAATGCACAATGCTAAGCATACGGATGGTATCTGCGCATGTGCAAGGCATCGAACCTTAAAATTTATATTAAATTTAAAGATATTTTCCCATTAAATTTTATTTTAGGAAGTATGGAAAGGGAGGGATTTTGTAGTAAATATAGTATAAGCACGGATAAAAGTTATATATAAAAATATATGAAATTAATGAATGAAAAAAATTATTCGTTTTGCTTCCAGGCTCGAACTCAAGACCACCAAAAAGAAGCGCAATCAAGCCACTCATCCCTTGTACATCAAAGCAATCTTAGATTCTTAACACCATAAATAAAGTTTCGGATGTAAAGGAAATCTGGATCGAAATGCACAATGCTAAGCATACGGGAGGTATGTGCACATGTGCAAGGCATCGAACCTTAAAATTTCTATTAAATTTAAAGATATTTTCATATTAAATTTTATTTTAGGAAGTATGAAAATGGATGGAATTTGTATTAAATATAGAATAAGCACGGAGAAAAGTTATAAATAAAAATATATACGAAAATGAATATAAAAATTATAAGTTCTGCTTCCAGACTCGAACTCAAGACCACCAAAAAGAAGCGCAATCAATATGCGACTCTATCCATCAAGCCACTCATCCCTTGTACATCGTAGCAATCTTAGATTCTTAACACCATAAATAAAGTTTCGGATGTAAACTAAATCTGGATCGAAATGCACAATGCTTAGCATACGGATTATATCTGCGCATGTGCATGACATCGACCCTTAAATTTGTGATTAAATTTAAAGATATTTTCATATTAAATTTTATATTAGGAAGTATGAAAATGGATGGAATTTGTATTAAATATAGAATAAGCACGGAGAAAAGTTATAAACAAAAATATATAAGAAAAAGAATATAAAAATTATAAGTTCTGCCTCCAGACTCGAACACGAGACCACCAAAAGGAAGAGCAAACAAACATGCGACTCTATCCACCATTCCACGCATCCCTCGTACAGCGTAGCAATCTTAGATTCTTAACACCATAAATAAATTTTCAGACGCGAAGGGAATCTGGATCGAAATGCACAATGCTAAGCATACGGATGGTATCTGCGCATGTGCAAGGCATCGAACCTTAAAATTTATATTAAATTTAAAGATATTTTCCCATTAAATTTTATTTTAGGAAGTATGGAAAGGGAGGGATTTTGTAGTAAATATAGTATAAGCACGGATAAAAGTTATATATAAAAATATATGAAATTAATGAATGAAAAAAATTATTCGTTTTGCTTCCAGGCTCGAACTCAAGACCACCAAAAAGAAGCGCAATCAACATGCCACTCTATCAATCAAGCCACTCATCCCTTGTACATCGTAGCAATCTTAGATTCTTAACACCATAAATAAAGTTTCGGATGTAAAGGAAATCTGGATCGAAATGCACAATGCTAAGCATACAGATGATATCTGCGCATGTGCAAGACGTCGACCCTTAAATTTGTGATTAAATTTAAAGATATTTTCATATTAAATTTTATTTTAGGAAGTATGAAACTGGATGGAATTTGTATTAAATATAGAATAAGCACGGAGAAAAGTTATAAATAAAAATATATAAGAAAATGAATATAAAAATTATAAGTTCTGCTTCCAGACTCGAACACGAGACCACCAAAAAGAAGAGCTAACAAACATACGACTCTATCCACCATTCCACGCATTCCTCGTACAACGTAGCAATCTTAGATTCTTAACACCATAAATAAAGTTTCGGACGCGAAGGAAATCTGGATCGAAATGCACAATGCTAAGCATACGGATGGTATCTGCGCATGTGCAAGGCATCGAACCTTAAAATTTATATTAAATTTAAAGATATTTTCCCATTAAATTTTATTTTAGGAAGTATGGAAAGGGAGGGATTTTGTAGTAAATATAGTATAAGCACGGATAAAAGTTATATATAAAAATATATGAAATTAATGAATGAAAAAAATTATTCGTTTTGCTTCCAGGCTCGAACTCAAGACCACCAAAAAGAAGCGCAATCAAGCCACTCATCCCTTGTACATCAAAGCAATCTTAGATTCTTAACACCATAAATAAAGTTTCGGATGTAAAGGAAATCTGGATCGAAATGCACAATGCTAAGCATACGGATGATATCTGCGCATGTGCAATACGTCGACCCTTAAATTTGTGATTAAATTTAAAGATATTTTCATATTAAATTTTATTTTAGGAAATATGAAACTGGATGGAATTTGTATTAAATATAGAATAAGCACGGAGAATAGTTATAAATAAAAATATATAAGAAAATGAATATAAAAATTATAAGTTCTGCTTCCAGACTCGAACTCAAGACCACCAAAAAGAAGCGCAATCAACATGCGACTCTATCCATCAAGCCACTCATCCCTTGTACATCGTAGCAATCTTAGATTCTTAACACCATAAATAAAGTTTCGGGTGTAAACTAAATCTGGTTCGAAATGCACAATGCTAAGCATACGGGAGGTATGTGCACATGTGCAAGGCATCGAACCTTAAAATTTCTATTAAATTTAAAGATATTTTCATATTAAATTTTATTTTAGGAAGTATGAAAATGGATGGAATTTGTATTAAATATAGAATAAGCACGGAGAAAAGTTATAAATAAAAATATATACGAAAATGAATATAAAAATTATAAGTTCTGCTTCCAGACTCGAACTCAAGACCACCAAAAAGAAGCGCAATCAATATGCGACTCTATCCATCAAGCCACTCATCCCTTGTACATCGTAGCAATCTTAGATTCTTAACACCATAAATAAAGTTTCGGATGTAAACTAAATCTGGATCGAAATGCACAATGCTAAGCATACGGATGGTATGTGCGCATGTGCAAGGCATCGAACCTTAAAATTTCTATTAAATTTAAAGATATTTTCATATTAAATTTTATTTTAGGAAGTATGAAAATGGATGGAATTTGTATTAAATATAGAATAAGCACGGAGAAAAGTTATAAATAAAAATATATACGAAAATGAATATAACAATTATAAGTTCTGCTTCCAGACTCGAACTCAAGACCACCAAAAAGAAGCGCAATCAACATGCGACTCTATCCATCAAGCCACTCATCCCGTGTACATCGTAGCAATCTTAGATTCTTAACACCATAAATAAAGTTTCGGATGTAAAGGAAATCTGGATCGAAATGCACAATGCTAAGCATACGGATGATATCTGCGCATGTGCAAGACGTCGACCCTTAAATTTGTGATTAAATTTAAAGATATTTTCATATTAAATTTTATTTTAGGAAGTATGAAACTGGATGGAATTTGTATTAAATATAGAATAAGCACGGAGAATAGTTATAAATAAAAATATATAAGAAAATGAATATAAAAATTTTAAGTTCTGCTTCCATACTCGAACACGAGACCACCAAAAAGAAGAGCTAACAAACATGCGACTCTATCCACCATTCCACGCATCCCTCGTACAACGTAGCAATCTTAGATTCTTAACACCATAAATAAAGTTTCGGACGCGAAGGAAATCTGGATCGAAATGCACAATGCTAAGCATACGGATGGTATCTGCGCATGTGCAAGGCATCGAACCTTAAAATTTCTATTAAAGTTAAAGATATTTTCATATTAAATTTTATTTTAGGAAGTATGAAAATGGATGGAATTTGTATTATATATAGAATAAGCACGGAGAAAAGTTATAAATAAAAATATATAAGAAAATGAATATAAAAATTATAATTTCTGCTTCCAGACTCGAACACAAGACCACCAAAAAGAAGAGCATACAAACATGCGACTCTATCCACCATTCCACGCATCCCTCGTACAACGTAGCAGTCATAGATTCTTAACACCATAAATAAAGTTTCGGACGCGAAGGAAATCTGGATCGAAATGCACAATGCTAAGCATACGGATGGTATGTGCACATGTGCAAGGCATCGAACCTTAAAATTTCTATTAAATTTAAAGATATTTTCATATTAAATTTTATTTTAGGAAGTATGAAAATGGATGGAATTTGTATTAAATATAGAATAAGCACGGAGAAAAGTTATAAATAAAAATATATACGAAAATGAATATAAAAATTATAAGTTCTGCTTCCAGACTCGAACTCAAGACCACCAAAAAGAAGCGCAATCAACATGCGACTCTATCCATCAAGCCACTCATCCCTTGTACATCGTAGCAATCTTAGATTCTTAACACCATGAAAAATGTTTCGGACGCGAAGGAAATCTGGATCGAAATGCACAATGCTAAGCATACGGGTGGTATCTGCGCATGTGCAAGGCATCGAACCTTAAAATTTATATTAAATTTAAAGAAATATTCACATTAAATTTTATTTTAGGAAGTATGGAAAGGGAGGGATTTTGTAGTAAATATAGTATAAGCACGGATAAAAGTTATATATAAAAAAATATGAAATTAATGAATGAAAAAAATTATTCGTTTTGCTTCCAGGCTCGAACTCAAGACCACCAAAAAGAAGCGCAAACAACATGCCACTCTATCAATCAAGCCACTCATCCCTTGTACATCGTTGCAATCTTAGATTCTTAACACCATAAA